>NC_052393.1:901022-1201363 GCF_009389715.1 Phoenix dactylifera | reverse complement strand
TGCAAGCTTTGGGGGTTATCTACTTTCATCTGATATTGTAGCAATGTCTTTCGCACCCAATGATGTGCATCAAAACCAGATCCAGTTTGCTCTTGAGAGAGGAATTCCTGCTTACCTTGGTGTTTTAGGGACAAAGAGGCTCCCGTACCCTAGCAGATCCTTTGAATTTGCTCATTGTTCTCGTTGTAGGATTGATTGGCTTCAAAGGGATGGGATTCTTCTGCTTGAGTTAGATAGATTGCTTAGGCCTGGAGGCTACTTTGCTTATTCATCTCCTGAAGCATATGCACAGGATGAAGAGGATCTTAGAATATGGAGGGAAATGAGTGCTTTTGTTGAACGAATGTGCTGGAAGATTGCTGTTAAACGAAACCAGACTGTAATTTGGGTCAAACCTCTAACAAATGATTGCTATATGAACAGAGAACCAGGCACTCGACCTCCTTTGTGCAGAGCCAATGATGATCCAGATGCAGTATGGGGTGTACGGATGGAAACCTGTATTACCCCTTATTCTAAACGTGAGTACCTTTTCCTTATGGGATATTTATGGAGTGATCTTCTAGAATCTATAAAAGCCCATGGGATTTTTAAGAAGCTTCTTGACTACATTTACCTGACTACCAAAATTTTTTGCATGCTTGTTTCATTCTTCTTCAGGACATTGATGAATTCTAGGATTGCATCCATGGTATGCTGAATCGGCCCGTACCGGCTGGTTCTGCACGTACCGTACTGGTACTGAGGCCAACTGGTACGGTTCAGCCGTGTAAAACGGTTCCGGCCCCTATCCGGAACCGACCGGTTTCTGCTGCATACAGGTGCGAACCGGACCGGTTCCACCGGTACGCACAAGGCAGCGCGCTCGCACGCGCGGGGAAGAAGAAGAGGAAAGAAGAGGAAGAAAGAGGAAGAAAGAAGAGGAAGAAGAAGAGAAAGAGGAGAAAAAGAAGAAGAGAGGAAGACGTACCGGTACCAGGCCTCGCGCGGGAAACATCCTTCCTTGCTCGCTGGAGAAAGGGGGAAAGAGAGGAGAAGAGAGGAGGAGAGAGGAGAAGAAAGGAGAAGAAAAGAGAAGATTCGGGAAGAAGGAAGAAGAGAAGGAAAAGAAAACGAAAAGAAGAAAAGAAAACAAAAGGAACGTGGCCGCGCGCGTCCTGCGCGGGAAAATGCTCCCGTGCGTGCGGCCTCACCCGTGGAAGCGCGGAGAAATGCGTGGAAACGCGTCTCGCGCGTGATGGGCAGCGCGCCTGTGCGCGTTGGGAACCTCGCGGGCGCGTTCCCACGGCTGACCGGGTTGGTACCTGTTCGGTACGGCCCAAACCGGTACTGACTCGGTCTGGGTCGCCACCGGTACCGGTTCGGCGTACCCTGATTGTGTCAATGACCATGCATTGAAATTAATGTTCTTTACTGGGTTATTTAGTTGGTTGTGCTGTGTATTGTTATAAACATCAGATTTAATAATTTTGGTGCTTAGTTGTGTAAATTAAAATTTTGCATTTAAACTTCATATCTCCCACATGCAACTACATGAACATGATCATTATTTAATTTAGTAATTCATAATGCATGTTGTTTTATCTGATCATTTTCTGTAAGAAATGATAGATTCACGTTTCTGCGTATCTGTTGTAGGAACCTTCAAAGTTCCTGATTTTACTTTTGGTTCATTGCATGGACAGTTAGCTGGCTTGGCAACAAATTTGTCATATACTAATGTGTGAAACCTCAATCCAACAAACAAGCCTTAGTGCATCCGTATTTTGTCAGCTTCATGGACTAGGGCACAATAACTTGATCTCAACTGTGTAACTATCAATGTCCAATTCCTAGTCAAGGCTACTTTGTTGGAGGGGCATGCCATGAAATCTAGAAGACTAGTTGGCAAGTAGGGAAATTTCCTTTGTTGATTATGGAATTTAAGTTTGTAACTAGGATGCATCTTGTCAAGATTCATGTTGACTTGTGAAATGCCTTGATGAATATTGAGAAAAAGTTGAATCAAAACTGTGTTGTTAATGCCGAAAATAGCCATAGGTTTATTATGTTGTCAAATATAAAATATAGAAGAGCGTAGATATAAATAAAGAACTTTCCATCAGAAAGAAATGATGAGACTATACCTGTGTCAAACATGAATCTGTTGGAGGTAGATCTAGATTGTTGACTCAAGGTAATTAGGGAGAGATATGGCTGAAGCAAGACCTGGACCTAACCCATCCCACTAGCTCCGCTATTTGCAGGTTTCTACCCGTTGATTATGAGCTTGTCATGATAATGCATTTCAGTGTCAGTGCATTTCATAACTGTTTATATGTAGCACATCAGAGGCCATGCTCATTGAAAGTGTTAAGACTAAATTTGCTTTACCAGTACCAATGGAATTAAAGAAATTAATACTTTGCTGCTAGCATTACATATTAATTTGTCAATGCTAACATCCTTTAAAGTATTGAGTTACCTAGCCATAAAATCTCTCCACCTTCGAGGGCACCAAATAGAATGATCTTAACCATATATACATATTAAGAAAACTGCTGCACCTTTCTTGCATATACCCAAGTAGGTTTTGCTTGTGAATATTTGTATTTTGCAACAGGCGAACTTGCTTATGAAAAAGGACAAATTACTCCAAATGATCAGTGCTAGTGTGTGCAGGTTCCCCTATAAGCAAACAGTTTTGGGCATTAATCCTGATTTCGTAGGGTTACTTATCTGCTTCATATTAATTCAGCATTGCTCTAATAAGAATAGTAACAAATGAGAATAAGAGTAATCTTGTCATATAAAAGAGTACCAGGGACTTCTTATGGTGGGATGCCTTGGTTTAAATCAATAACTTGGTATGGTTGGTGAGCACCAAATACATTACTGGAATTGGAAATTGAAGAAAAACTTAAACTTGCAATAAATATACCAAATAGGGTAAGGAATTAGAGTTAAAATGCTTACCAGATCATCACTAGGTTTCAGAACTAAATTTTTGAACTAACTAATAGCAAATATTCTTCGTCATTAATTCAATCCAGTCATTAATTGCATGATTTCCATATATTGAAACAGAAATATGACATTACAAGGGACTAGGAATAAAATGGGTCATGAAGATAATGTCCATCAATGTTCAGTTATAGCTCTTGAACTCAGAGCCACAAGCCTAAATGAGGGTATGGGAAGGATAGGGGGGATCTGGACAACAGTTATTTTGTCTTCCATTTGTTTTGAGTTAGTCTGTGAATCATTTTTCACTTTTCCACAGTTCTACATAGATACTTTAGGAGAGGAAATATGACAAGACACCATATGTTTTATAATAATTAAATAAGCATAGTTAAAATTTCTTTGTTTTCCTTTTTTGTCATGGCTTGATTTTCAAACGAATCCTGTGTATCTATGAGCTTTCCCTTCCAAAAGGTTTCATATGACCATTGTCATGTCCCATAGAGTATGATAAAGTTTACTACTTGTTGTAACATGATGCTTATACTGGAAAAGTTTTCAAATTTGATAACTGAAGTACGAGGAGCTCTGTTCGAGAAGAAGCAATGGCTCTTATCGAAATTGACCTTTTGGCCATTACAATCAGCTTCTTACTTCTTTCCAGAAAGATTTTCAGTTTCTTAACAAATCTTGTTTTTGACAGAGATGCATAGAGCTAGGGGTAGTGGATTGGCTCCTTGGCCTGCTCGCTTAACTACTCCTCCTCCCCGTCTTGCTGATTTTGACTATACCAGTGAAATGTTTACAAAAGACATGGTATTTTACTATCTTTGAGTTGCATGTTTCTTTGTACCTGCTTTGTTGTTGTCCATATAGGTTCATTAGCAAGCATAGATGCTTTGACAAATGGAAATCTGATAACTTATAGTTTCTAATATGCTGTAGGAAATTTGGCGAAGAAGGGTTGACAAATATTGGAGCTTATTGAATCAGAAAATCAAACCAAACACTGTAAGAAACTTGATGGACATGAAGGCAAATATGGGGTCATTTGCAGCTGCTCTCAAGGACAAGGATGTTTGGGTGATGAATGTTGTGCCAGAAGATGGACCAAACACCCTTAAAATAATTTATGACAGAGGCCTAATAGGGACTGTACATGACTGGTAGGCTATTGTTAGTTTTAGATTTTAATATTAGTGCATCTTTTTTGAGACAACTCTAATCTACTTTTTTGCAGCTGATTGTTAATTGCTTGTTCTTATGCATCATAAAGACAATCAGATCTAGCACAAGGATGCCTGAATAATTAGGTTCAATTGGGCAAGGCACACAATTGTGAAAATAATGAAAAATAAATCTTCAACCATTAACTTTTTGGCAAAGAAACATCACACTCAAGGCAGGTTAGGACCATCAGTATGTGATGACAAAAGAGTTCCAATATCCTTGTTTTTTGGCAAAGGATGTGATAGGACTTTCAAATTTATCAACAGATTTGCCAAGATTCTATATGTGTCAGTGTGTGTGTGCATGCATGTGTGCATGGTTTGGCATATCGGCCCAAACCAGGTGGTACATGGCATACCGTACCATACCGATTCGGCACCGGTACCCGGTATGGATAGCGTATTGACACTTGGTACGCAGAAATCATCGCATAGCATACCGTACTGACACAGTGCTAGTATGGCACCGGTACGAGGTCCGGTACCAAGACGGTGAACTTTGCATGTGTGTATATGTTATTTTCTTCTTTACCCCCGCCCCCCCCCCCCCCCCCCCCCCCCCCTCCCCCCCCGCCCTCCTCTTTTTTTTTTGAAGGGAGAGGGGGGGAGGAGTTGGGGATGAACCTTCATTTTACTTCCACATTTTCATATATGCTTGGAGCGGAAATGTATGAGATTTTTACTAGTTCTTTTGTAATGAGATTATATTGTTCTCGTGCCCTTGAGAAGCACTTTGTAAGTGATCTGAACATAATCGTGGTCATCAAGCTATGCTCCATCTACTGGGGTCAGCTTATGCATCGTATCTCTGAAGTAGTTTTTGTGAAGTCTCTTGTCCACCCAAATCTTTATTTGTCTCCCTTTCTTTTTGACCATTTAATATTAAAATGGGTTACCATCTTATAACAGTTATTTCTGACCTAAGCTGTTCATGGTAAACACATTTGCAGTCAACCCTGGCTTTTTGAAGGCCATCTATCTAAAAGATTCATCTCTCAATAGTTGTGGTTCTTTTTAGTTGCAGAAGTGTTTTGTTACTTTCGCATATGCTTCCTATGTCAGTAGAAAGTGATATATATTTAATTTTCATGTGAAGATTAGTAAGTACAAAATCCTTTCTTCATTAGGTTTACTATTTTGTCGTCTTTTTTCTTCCATTATGTATGAAATATTTTTTCCCTGGTCAATTTGGCTGTACTCAATAGAAATGATTGAGGGAAAAGATCATATAGGATAGACAACCTGATTTTTTGTCTCAATTAGAAAGACACCGGTATCTTGCTTGCAGCATCAGTCAAAATATCATGTGTTTATCTATTTGCATATTTTGTGTTTGCCAACTGACTTATGCATCACTCTTGACAGGTGCCAAGCCTTCTCAACCTACCCTCGAACCTATGATCTCCTCCATGCATGGACCGTCTTCTCTGATCTTGAGAAGAAAGGCTGCAGTGCTGAGGACCTTCTCATTGAGATGGACCGTATACTCAGACCAACTGGTTTTGTAATTATTCGAGACAAGCAGCCAGTTGTGAAATTTATAAAAAAGTATTTGACAGCATTGCACTGGGAATCAGTAGCTGTGGCAGATGCTGAGGCCAATCCAGATTCAGAAGATACTGAGATGGTGTTTGTGATCCGGAAGAAAATGTGGTCTGCAGATGGGAGCCTCAAGGATTCAGCATAATGTTATCTTGACTGTGCAGGTTGGGCCAAAGAAGCGTTGCCTGATTGCACAGATCATTTCTGTCAGCTGCATATTTTTAACTCTCCAGGTGTTACAGTTGATTTTTAAACCCCTAATCAGCTGATTGTGGCTCTTTTACAAGCTCTTCATGTTTGTTCTCTTTTGTTAAGTAATAAGAAAACTGTCCTCAAGTGGCTCATAATTTGATAGGCACATGTCCCTTTTCTTTTGTTTTCTGCAGTGTGTAAACGAAGTTGAAGTAGATTCCAGCAAGACAAGCCGTTATTATCACCAGAAAGTTATTTGTTCAAGTTAATTATTCAGGGAATGTCACCATATGAGTTTTTACTGCTGGGTTTGTAAACAAATTCCGAATAACAGCAGAATAGAAGGGTTTGCCCAAAAAGTTATTTTTTAAATTTTTATTATTGAAACAACATTGAAGTAAAGGTTATTATAATGGTGTGACAACAATCTAATGGGACAATAATAGTTTTATCTTCCATGTCTTTTATCAGATAAAAAAAATACTATTTTGTACCACAATTATTTTTGGAGGGAAGTTTTTAAAAATATTTTTAGGGCTTGCTTGGATAGTGTTGTGCAATCTAATAAGATTCATAGGGATGTAGGCCAGGCTAAGCCTATATTCACAGAATGCATAGAAATTTTTTCAGCAGGCAGGCCCGAAACTTATAGAGAGAGAAAAAAAAAATGTACTAGATCTATTTTTTCCTATCCTATAGAAATGAACTAGGAGAGGCTCAACTGACATGGGCTATAATAGATCTCATATTCTACAATACTAAAGATTCTGTTTCTAATCCTAAAGATTCAATAAGACCATGTATATATTTGTTTTTAAGATTGGTCTGGTTTCCAACTTCATATATCCTATACATACACGCCCTCACCGAGCAGACTGAGCATAATACTTGCAAAAGCGGGATACTGAAGGAAAAAAAGGAAGTATGGAAAGGAAGGTTGACACCCTTCAAAACCGAACCGTCGGTCTTCAATGGCCATACATACATGGCGTGCGCAAGCTCTCAACCTTTCTGGATATCTGTATTCCCAAGAAATACTGTCATCCGAACGATCTCTTCACACACAACTAGGTCATGCGAGTTTAAAGTTTAGCTTGATCAATTAATGAGCAAGCCAAGCTGAAGCGAAGTTTTACTTGGACTCAATTTGAGTGAAGCTTGAAATCGATAGACCAAAAAAAAAAAAACAAACAAAAGCATTTTTCATTATCATTCGTTGATAGAAAAATCTTTTCATATTATAAATATAAAAAAAATTAGCATATTCGCATACAACAGAATATATTTGAAATTAGGTCGTCGGTGTTAGAGCAATGTATAGGCCCCTGATCATGTATTATTATAGCAGATGGGAGCTATACCATTTCTAATGCATAGGCTCCTCGAATCCTGGAATCTCAACCGTCAGTTCCCTCACATTCAACTTTGATCAGAAATTCCACTTTCAATATATATCAACGCATGCCGGATAAAACATTGCACAAGCCAATAGTTTGGATGTTCAGTTTATGCCTAAGCCGAAGTACTCAAGCCAAGAGGAGAACTGCGCAACCAGGGGAGAAAAAGAACGCTCTGAGTTTTATCCGAAGATGCAACGAAAGATGACGTCTAAATCGTGACTCATATAAGCATTCTCAAGTTCGCAATAAGTGTTTCACGACGTAATTAAAGCCCAAAAATAAGTTGCTGCACTGCCCTCCATACCAACGGAAAACATTAATCAAGAGACGCGGTCTCCAATTTTGAGGAGAATGATAGCCATCCCCCCCCCCCCAAAAAAAAAAAAAAAAAAAAAACCCACCACCAAATAATAATAATAGTAATAGTAATAATGATGATGATGATGGTGGTTTATTTGGTTTATTTATGCCAATAGCATAAAAATTGGAATTCGAAAATTGCTATCGTCTTTAAATAAACAGTTATTTAAATTCCTGTTACCAGTATGTGTATGGGGTGGTTTTTCTTGTTATTAATCTAGCAGATGAGCTCATAGCTAAAGCAAACCTAGCATAATATACCTTCAGTCTCTTACTTTTTCATTACCCCTGGTATCCTGCTTTCTTCGGTCCTGGAGTTCTCAAAGCAACTAGCAGTCAAATTTCACTCACACCACGCCAATATATTTTTGTTCCCCAACTTAAAATAACAACAATAGCATACCCGTACCTGTTACAGAGGGCTAATCCATTCTTGGTCTGCATGATATTATTTCAGAAGAAAGTAAAAGCTGGTAATGAAATACCAATCACCTGACATTCAAATAAAACTGAAGAGGTACCCAACTTAAACATGAGTTTCCATTCAAATCTGAAGAACTCCCAACAAATGTACATTAATGGATGAAATTAATTCACTTTACAACCAAGAACATCTAACCTGAAGCTAATTCAAAAGTTGATAAGTTTAATCCTGTCAGAGATGCTTTTGAAACTTTCAGCTGACACAAGGACAAGACAAAAATAAATATATAAATAGATAAAAATAAAAACAACTTGCATTATAATTTTCAGCGAGGTGCTAGTCTAACACGAGCAAAACAAAAACCTTTCAACACGAGACACAACGGCATTTAGTTTTATGGTTAACCAAGTTATTACCAGTGTTCAGTGACTCATGGAACCAGAGCGGAGCATCATTTGTGGAGGATGCCTTTCTTTGGCAGTTTAGGTTTCTTCGGAGCCTGAGTCTAAAGATCACAACATAAAACTAAAAGTGAGAAGAGACATACGATAACACGAGACTGAACTGAAAGGAGTTATTTGGGTGGAAGAATGAAAATCAACCTTCTGCTTTTCCATAGCCTCATAATCTATCCTGTCCTTCCAAGTGCTCTTCCGCAACTTGATTGGACGATTTCCAACATATTTCCCTGCAATATTTCGTCGATAAAAATTTGTAGCATGAGTAAATTAGTTTAGTATAAAAGAGGTACAGTCTGCATAGATGTACACATATCATATGACATTTTAACTGCAACAACAAAGATATACAGACCGTTCATTTCTTTCAATGCTGCTGTAAGGTCCGAAGCATTTGAAAAACTCACAAATCCGTAACCTTTAGTTTTGCCAGTCCTCTTGTCCCTCACCACCTGAAGAAAGAATAATAAAATTATATCTAGTCATAAACATCCGAAATTCTTCAGTTAACAAGAAGGAAAGATCATCTTAGCTCATTGATATTTCTGGCACCCACTTCAAGTCAACTCTAAACTCAGTTGAGGTTTCTCGAGTTTCAGCTATAAGGAACTAATCATTTAAAACAATAAAAGAAATTAGTATATAAATTGAACATCAAATATTAGAACCTAAGCCATTAACTAGCCATCAGGGAGACACACGACACTACAGTTAAATACAAGGAAATAATGATTCTCTCAGAATTCATAAAGCTTTCCAGAATGCTGCCAAAGATCAGATTGATCACTGATTAAAACTAGTAAATTATGATATTGCGAAATTGGGATGAACAGACTTCAACATTAAACAGTGCAACCAAAACTGCACAGAAAGAAAGAAAATAATAAATATTGATAATTTCAAGCAATGCCAAGCTACTCACTCTTGCCATGTTGAATGACTGAAATCTTGCAAATGCTTTTGTAAGAACATCATCATTGACTTCATTGCCCAGATCTCCACAAAATAAACGAAAATCATCTGCACAAAAGAACCAAAAACAGAAAAACTAAATGAGGAACACTGCAAACTAAATGGGTGTTTTCCACAGCTATTTTCCGAGTTTATGGCCATAATAATTGAAGGCAGTCTAAATATCAACAGCAAAAAGGACCGGAGTTGAGTGATTAGCCATACAAAAGAGTAGATGATGAGTAAAATATGCACAAATGGATCGTTGTACATAATACAAGCATACAGATGTGTGTGAAAGAAATACATGGTACACACATCTCTGTGCAGTCATAAGCCCATCTTCATTGATAGCGCGTCCAAATTCTTCCCCAACTTATAGTCATAGTCCATGATCAAATTTACTTCAAGTCAAATTTCCAATACAAATGGAAAATTTGGAATGTCTTTATGTGCCTCCAAAGTCCTTTAACAGGCATCCAATCTGTCTTGACATTGTCATATATAAGATTTTTCTAAATTACAAAAATTCCACTAACGTATAATCTAATTTGATGTTTTACCAGCAACATGATTGACACCTTACATATTTCCTTTTTTCTTTAATTTGATACTATAAAAAAAATTGTTTATAAGCAAAGGCACCATGTCACGGATGTCATGGGTAAGGTTGCTCTATTCTAACATAGGTGTCACAGATTTGGAACAAGGAAACAACACCCGTATGCAGGGGTAAGAATGTGTACATCGGACCCTCTCTAGACCCCACAAGTAATGGGAGCCTCATGCATTGGCTTACCCTATTTTATCATGTTCCCTTGGGCCTAACAGTCAAGGAACAGAGAACTGTCAAAATTTTTGAAAGTTGATACATCACTTGTAGAACACATATATTTGGAAGCTATGCCCAACATCTAGGTAACACAGATACCTACAGTGCAAACCCCAAAATCTTTCCACAAATATCTACAGAATGCCCATATTACAAATCAATAAATATTTCTTTGCTATTAGTAATTATATGCCTCAATCAGCATTGCATTGGATTTGAAAGCTTGAACTTTCTTCATCTTTGCTACACTCCATTATAATTCTTCTCGCCCTTAAATCTCTACCTAAATTAATGCAAATCCAGAATTCTCACCAAATCATTTGGAGGCGTTTCTCCAAGCATGATCCCAAATATCTCCCATAAGGGTCTGACCATCTTTATCCTCCACGTATCCAGTGTAATCTCAACGACCAGTGTGTCATGCTATTTCAGGCTTGTTACAGAGAATCATATAGTCTTGCATGTTTTGCCACATTAACTATTCTACTATTTGAAATCTATATTGTACTCCTTTGCAGTACATGTTTTGGAGGTATTGCTCAAGAAAACCTCCACCTCCTACCGCTCCCTTGTGTATAATCTTTTATATTTTACCGCTCCATTTTGGTTGGTTTTTTGAATGACCCCATCAAGGATCCTGCATGGAGTCATTTGAAAATATTTGCTATCCTATGCATTTTGCCTGGTAAATGTTTCAGTTTCATCAACTGACAAAAAAAAATACTCCACTCTTTTATTCTTTGTACAAACAATTAGAACATGTAAGCCCACAATTGCCTCACAAGAGGATGATTGCTGGTAGTCAGCAACATGTAAAACAGCTATAGGAATGATAAATTCGAAAAATAATAACATAGATGAAACTGCAATCAAGATGAATTAGAATTTATAAAATCATAAAGAAGCTATATATATATATATATATATATGTATATGTATATATATATACATGTATATGTATATATATACATGTATATGTATATATATATACATATATATGACATCATGCTCTGACATATGGTAACTCCGCTTTCTACTCTTCCCGCGCTAAGAAAACTGCCAACTCAAAAAAGAAGATGTGAACTAAAAATCTACAAAAATGGAAGGCAATTTTAAAAGAAACAATCATTCAGACAAAAGATCACCGGAGACTTCTCAACCATGAAGAGTGTGTCTAAAAGCACCAAATAAAATTACTTTTGTCCTTAGAGAGAATGGGATGATCATGAGAAAATGTTATACAATCATCATGTGATGCCAGTAGTCAAAAAAGTATCTTAAAACAATTCAGAGGTGCCAGTTAGGAAATGTGCCATAATGTATATCAGTCATAAAACCCCACCTCCTCAACACTGCACATGGAGACTGGAAATGGGGACAAGATGACAATTTAGAAGTAACAGATGGGCCAAAACAAAGAAAAGAAAAGAAAAGAAATGGAGAACGAAGGCAGGACAGAGCTGAGTATGAAAGATCACTGAAGGTTCTTTAGAACCATGAAATATCTCCAGTACTTCCAGGAAAGGTTAGGAATCTGTTCCCATGGTATAAAAGAATGAAAAGCTTGGAAGATCATGAGAAGTTATATGATTGTCAGATTGCAGCAATACTCGAGAAACTTCGGCATAATTTCAAGATGCATATCAGTTGGGAGAGAAGGAAAAAAGAAAATGTTACATGCTTATGAGTACAAAGATATCTACATAGTTGGTAATGGAAGTGCAGAACTTTTATGTGCACTATTTTTAATGAGTGTATCCAATAAATTTTAGGTACAACACCAGCAGATAAAAGATATTACAACTTGGATAGTTTTGTTATTTTCAACAAAAGCACACGCAATATCATGCAAATATGGCCCACCTTATGCAAAAACTAGTTTTTCTTGGGAAATAAAAAGCAAGATGGCGAGCGAGGGAGGGCAAAAACAGAGAGAACTTCGTTATGCACAAGAAACTGATATCATAAACCAACTTGTGGTGTTTGAGAAGTGAATCGAGGACTCTTATGAAATAACATGTATTTGTATAAAAATGGATAGGACGAAATAGCATGCGCGTATCATAATGGAAAGTTCTGACACACCGTAACATTATATAACATTTCATATATAACCATGCATTAGCACCCACATGGCTCACAACATTTTCTTTACATATACACAGTTTTTTGGATAAAAAAGTTCTTAGCAGTTCTGACGCCACTCCTTAATTGTACCCAAAATCTCCACAGTAAACAATGACATCATTTAACTAAAATAACTCTTAAGACTAAGCCAAGTGGTAAGAAATAATATTTACGACAACATCACCTGGCCCACCTAAATCCCTCCAAAGAAATTTGAACCAACTTCATGTGGCTTATATGTGTCAAGTCTTATACTTGCTGTATTTATGGGCTGTCATCAGATTCTTGCACCACGTTCCACAAAACCCAAAGAAGTAGCACTTCTTGTTCAGGAGCAGAATAAAAAATAGCAGTGGGAAACATACAAAAGTCAAAGACGAACTCAACTTACATCAAGTTAATGCAGGGATGCACAAAACAGGAGCGTGTGAGAGGCAAGGATAGATCTATTATTCCGCATGACCAAGACAGTTACAACAGACGGATTAGTGTTCAAAAATAAACCTAATAACCCAGTCACAGCCAAAACCAGGATGTGTTTAAATATAAATAAAAAAGAAGTCGAGTAACTTGGTTAGAGTTCATACTTTCAGGCCAATCTGCTAATGTTGGATCCTCCCAGGTCTGGCCAGCTGCTTTACGAGGTATTGCTTTCTTTTTTGTTTCTGCTTTATGCTCAATTTCACTGCTTGCAATAGCTGCTTTTACACTTGCCAGAGCTTCTGGTGTAATTTTTTGAGCATCCTTTTGGAACAATTGCTGTGCCTATTCATAAATTAAACCACAAAGCCATGTCATAACAGAAAAAAATCATGATTGTGACAGCATAAATAGATTCATCAAAGTAACAGCAACAGTATAAGAATAAATACATAACCATTTCCACTGATATACTCGTTCTTCAATCTTAGGGGATAACAAAGCCATCAAAGAGTCAACGGCAAAAAGAAAAAGCTACAATTTTCTAGCTGGCATCCAACAATTTGTTGGCAACCAAATACATCGAAGGTAACATGTTCTTTTAAAATTCAGAAAAAAGAAAAGCAGATGCACAAGATGATTTCACCTAATTATCAAACATTTTGAGCTCTTGATCAACCATGAAGCGAAAAATAGACTGGCGAATCCTGTTGGGATCCCACGCACGCTGCAGAAAAATCAAAACACAACGGAAGGGACATGCACGAGATCCCGTTCATCGCATGAACGTATTTTAAAACCGTCGTTCGTAGATAGATTAGGATTAAAAACTTTTTACAATATTAGGAAGACCAGATCTTTACCTTGTGTGGGTAGATGATCACCACAAATCTGATGATCGTGAAATTATTGAAGGTTCGCTTGAAGCCGCACACACGTTCGGCCTCTACAGGTATCCACACGAGGCAGAGGACCAATCTAAACACCTGAATCTTTCCGGAGTGCTAGCTCCCTTGCAGAGATTTGTTTTGATGGCTGAAGTTCTCCCTTTTGCAATCCACTCTTGATTGATTTGAGAGAAAGAACAAAGGAGAAAAGGGAAGAAGATCAAAACACCCCTTGCAGCCTTTTCTTTTGTTCTTATGGTGGAAGAAGGAATAGAGGAGGAAATAGCCCACAAGCCTTCCTCCTTTTGTGTTGCTTGCGGCTGAAACCCAAGAGGAAGAGGAGAGGCTTTCACGTATATCCCAAGAGGAATCCCTTAGGAGGGGTGCCGCAAGCCCTCCTTTTCTTTTATCCCTTTTTAGGAGCTCAAGTCTATCTCTAAGAGAGAATGGGCGTAGCTCCTTTAGGAGCTCGTATGATACAGTCCTTCTATCATGGATCCCTACAGGACGGAGGTCATAGATAACTCGTCAAACCCCATCGTCTGTCATATGTCTGAATTTATTCGACTGAAGTTTGAGAGTGGAAAACTCCTTTTTCATTGTACATACAGCCCCGGCCGAGGTCTTACAAACTTAATCTTATAAATCACATAGGATCACTCGTTATCTATCAAAGTTGATAGATTTCTTGTAGGTGCATACCTTACTTCTACAGTGAACCTACTGCAGCCAATCTATACCACAATCCACAAGAACCTATATGGCTAGAGACCATGTATACGTGCAGTCAAACTACAGCAATCTCACTGTGAATAGCCGAAGCACTGCAGGTCAAAGAACTAGTCACACTACTGCAATATCAAGTAAGTCACTGACGAGTGAATAGACATCCAAGTGACTTCTTATTTTGGTCAAGCTCAGTATCCTTGTTCTCTAACAAGCACCTGCACTATCACTTCAGTGTCTCTACACTATGGACTCGAGACTCGTCCACCCAAAAAGAAAGTGATCTGTGCACTGATCTCATCGGATTGATCACCGTCCTCGTGATGATCCATCAATCAAGAGCATTTAGAAATTAATAACCAATGATACATGGCTTAAATTCTCAACTCTTGAGAATAAGCATCATCTTATTAATTTCTTGGACGATTCATAGACACATACACAATATGAATGCACAAGATGCCCATTTATTAATCAATAATAATAAAGTCAAGTACAAAACTATGCCCCAGAATTAATAATGTGCCAGCCAAATTAGCTTCTAGGGCATATATCTAACAAATCGAACCTCTAACACAAGAATATTTCAAATGGTAAGTGGAAATAAATACAGACTACATGATAATGCAATTCAAGAAACATAATATTCAACATAGCATCTGCAAACTTCAGATTGCATGTTAAGCTGCTTCAGATTTCTACAAGACCATGATATAATTTTGTAACCATAGGCAGCAAATTTGGAAAAGCTATGGCGAATTTATGATGAAAAGGTAACGTTTGGCGGTGAACAAATTTTACACGACTTCCTATGACATCCACATGTGCATTTATCTCTCCTCAAACACAAAAGTAAATTCTACTTTAGCATAACTACATAATATTGTAAAGTAACAGGACACTTAATGTTGCCAAGGTAAGCGAACCCCTCTATACCTGGAATCAACTATATAAATAATTGGATTTTTTGCGTACATGTCCTCCTATATATTAAAATTTATATTAATACATTTCTAAAATTGATATTTGCATGTATGCCCTTATAAAATACTTGTTTTGCATGTATACCCTTTTTTTTTTCTCTTTTCTTGCATATAGAACCAGCCAATCACCCTATGTATCTCTTTGCTGCCTATTTTCATAGGTCTAACATTCACTTCAATATCTATTAAAATTGCAGTCCATAATCTCATTTTATTTTTGTTTTCTGTGGCTTCCTTTAAGACTCCCTCTTCACTATTCCAGCAAACATTTATCTTGTCTTCCTTCCATCGATCAACTTTATGTCATCTACAGATGACATGCACCAGGATTTATCTTTCAGAATCTTAGAAATAAATTCACCTATGGCCGGAGAGAGAGCGAAAAAAAAAACGCCCCCAGCACTGACACCCTCCAGTTTTGTAGGAAAACGTGCCACAAATTTCTTCAAATCAGTATGTGCTAACAAAAAGACGCTTTCTCATTCTTTTTGCCACCTCTTCTATTTGTATCATCAGAAACAATCAAAAAACAACTTTCCCTTCTTCTACTCAAATAGGTTTTGTAACAAATCATGTAACAATCAAGGACATCGTTGGTTCCATCAAATCACCGATTCTAACACGGGCAAAATAAAAAATTCCCCAAAAGGCAGCTAGAAAAAACCGATAAAATCAACCATCTTAACTGGATCCATAACAAGATCATCCGCACATATTAATTACTAAACAGAACAACCCTAAAACCCTCTTCCCAGCGGTCCTCTCGCTTGGTCAGCTCTTGGCCAATCTCTGCATTCGAGCGATTCGTGCCATCCTTGGTTCTGGCTCTAGTTGTCGGACATTTCCGACACTCTCCCGGTGAGAGATAATAAGGACAACCTTATTTTTCTCTTCCAGAAGAGTTTTGAAGGAGATGCCGCAAGGTCCGTTTGCCCATATGCATCATCAACGCATCATGAGTTCATCAAATCTTGATAAATATATAATTAAAGATCAAGATATCCTCCAAAAAAAGAGGAGGAGGAGAGCTATACCTGCTGGTATTGGGGAAACGTATACACGGCGGGGTAAACCGGAACAACGGCCGGCGCCGGCACCGCCGGGAGGTTGATGGCCGGGGCGTACTGCTGATCGGTGGGCTGCTGGACCGTCCCGTAGGCGTTCTGGAGATGGAACGGTACGGGGAAGTAGATCGGGGCAGGGTACACGAACTGGGACGCGGCGGAGGAATTCGAAATTGATTCTGCCGCCATCACCGCCGTCGATGGAGCTGAGGATGGGATCGAATTCAAGTGAAGGAGAGAGGGATTTGATATAGGGCTTCTGGATCGATGCGATCGAAGAAGAAAACAGCCTGGGGTTTTGGAATGGATTTCTCGAGAGGATAAATTTCAAGAAGGACGACCGGAATTTATAAAGGAAAGGATGTTCCAGAACCGTCGGGAACACGTGGCATGCCTGGGCGCCACGAGTGACAAAAGTAACGGGATGTGGGCGGTGGGCTCCGTGCACGAATCAAAAAAAAAAAAGCTCGCCACCCAATTCTACGATTTCATGAAACAACCCACCAATTATCGTACAGAAAAATTGAAATAGAGAATAAAATATGTATTCCTTTCCTCAATTACCATGTTTTTTTTTTTTCGAATGGTAACCAGAAAATTCTATTTTGCGGTAACCACCTGGTTCTTTAAGCTGCTTTCTCTAACATTGCTCTTCTAACATGGCTTGCTGAACCTGTAGAAATTTCTTGGAGTTGGTATTAGGTAAGGTTACCTACTTCAACTTTCGCGTGATGATTTCTTTAACCTCATTAAAATTTAATACAGACCTTCAATTATTCATGCTGCATCTTGATCTGCTTTTTTTTTTTTTTCCTTCTTAATCTTCCTTCTGAACTCTGTAGATGTAGTGGCAATTTGCTTTGTATGCTTCTGTGCTTACAAAGCCTGCATCTTGCTAGGATTTGATGTGTACACTATTAGCCAACATGATCTAAAATAACCCTCCCTTAAGCATATCAACATTTTTTGTCTTCTGAGATCATTCGCTTATGTAATTAGTTGCCACATCTTCTTAGTGGCTATCTGAACAAAAATGTGATTTTTTATTCTTTAAAATCAATAACTTATACTTACTCTATATTTTGTAGTATTTTTTCAGTTAGTTTGGGTCAAGGTGGAAATAAAATGTAAAAGTTGCATTCTTTGCAATTTGGAAGGTTAGTTGCTCTGCAGGCTACTGCTACACCCTATTGGTGATGGCACAAGTTATTTCCAATCTAAAAACAATGATAATTTGCTTCCTTTCTCCTCTTATTTCCAATCTAAAAACAGTGATAGCGGGATTTTCTGAATGTAAGTTGCCGGTAGATGTATAGTTCATGATGGAATAATTAAACTTTAATCAGTAATCATATCTTGATTCGCTAAATTCATCTTGAACTATGAGATGCGTGCAATCTAATCCGTAACCGCGATCAACATGAAATAACTTTAATCTAAACAGAGATTAGCAGAGAGGTTTTCTGGAGAGAGAGCTCTTAATGTGTGTGTAACAACTCAGAATCTCACCCAAAATAGCTAGCCGGAAGGTATTATTTGGGTTTCTTGATCCTGTATAAGTATCCAAAATCTACCCAGCGAATAACCGATGTGGGACTAAACACACGCCCGCACGAGTCCTCACATACTCCCCTCGTTCAAGCCCTGACGTTCTCGTCAGACTAAGAGTTCAAATATATTCAAATTTAATCACAAACACTACGATTGGCCCGTGGTCAGCCCCAATGAATCCGTGCTGCAGTGTCCCCTAGTCCACATAGGTTATGGGCCGGGTCCGCTCTGATACCATTTGTAACAACTTAGAACTTCACCCAAAATGGCTAGCTGGAAGGTATTATTTAGGTTCCTTGATCCTGTATAAGTACCCAAGATCTACCCAGTGAATAATTGATGTGGGACCAAACGCACGCTCGCACGGGTCCTCACGGCGTGCATTAGAAAAGGGGTCTAACAGGCTATTTATTGCTCTCTCGAGGGACCAAACGCCACAGGTGGTTACACCTATGAAGAGTCACCCCAAAACTTCAAATCGAGTTTGAGCTTAAATGTAGAGCTTATTTATTTTGCGTGCTGGGCTCCAAATTGTCATTGGTTCGGCCCGACCTGAGTTTGAGCACAAATAAGACTTGAAACGGAGCCCGAATTAATTTGTTTTTGTATATTGTTATTTAGAGAGTATAT
The DNA here is from genome assembly GCF_009389715.1 of Phoenix dactylifera. Classification (NCBI taxonomy): domain Eukaryota; kingdom Viridiplantae; phylum Streptophyta; class Magnoliopsida; order Arecales; family Arecaceae; genus Phoenix; species Phoenix dactylifera. Next base: position 1,182,644 of record NC_052393.1, on the reverse strand, counting down.
TGAGGAAGTAAAGGACAAATTAAAATGGATTTAGTTAAAAATAATTTATGATGTATTATTTATTTGTGTTATTGGAGAGAGTTTAATTTTTAACTAGTTTATTTACTTATGAAGTAATATTATGAAATATTAAATTTCAATTAGGTTCGGACCGGACCTATTTTTAGCCCAAATGAGTAACTCGTGCTGGCCCAACCATGTTCAGGCCAGATTTGAGCCCGAGCTTGGATCAGGCTCGGATCTGGATTATCCAAAAACTTTTAGGCCTAGGCCCGACTTAAAGCCCGAAAAAATTCTGGCCAGGTTCGTGCTGGGCCCGGCCGGCCCACTTCCAGCTCTACAAAAGGGCGTGAGATACATGCCGTGGGGTCTCTCGCAACGGCTACAAAGATCCGCAACTGGTAGCCTATATAAAGGGCAGCGCCGCTTCTTCCATGGCCCGCTTATTTCTCCCTCCGTCTTCTTGGAGGTCGGTCGGTCGGTAAGCGAGCGTTTGGTTCTCAGGGCTTCTAGCGCTGCTCCTTTTCTCTCTTCTTGGCTTTCTTCTCCTTCGGCTTCTCCTACCCCTATTCCATGTTTTCTTGTTCTCGAGCCAAACACAATCTTCTTGGTCTTGGATATGGTGGGTGAATTCGTAAGGATAATTCTTGTTCTTTAGTTTAGCGTTGGTCTTTGTTAAAACCAACTCCCATCTCTCCTCCTCTCCTCTGCTTGTCGTCTTCTTTCTTCCTGAACGGTAGGCGAGGCAGTTCTGGAGGGTCTCCTGTCTTGCAAGCAACCGATCTGCAGCCATCTTGAGACGGAGAGGTCGCAACCGCTCGGAGGAGCAGAGAAGGGGAGATCCTCCGGGCCGTCGATTCAAGAATTCGCCCGAGTCTCTCCCGGTTTGCATCTCCTATTCTCATCTTTCTTCTTCTTGCTCTTCCAGGTGGGTAAAGGCCGTGATGTTTCGTCTCTTGTTCTCGTCCCTTTCCCTTTAATCTTTTCTTTTCTTTCTTATTGCTTTACAAGAAGAGGCTGCGATGATTCCGGGCGGACGGTTTGTGGCAATGTGAGGCGGAAAACAATTAATGCCAAACGGCAAGGCGATCTTGGATGGGCTGCTGCTGTCTAGCAGGCAACATTTTGCCGCCGATTTGGTTGAGTTGTAGGGAATATTTAAAGTAACGGCGCAATGTTGGATTCGGTGGTGAATCTGAGCCTCCTTTTTTCTTCCCCTTCTCCACTTTTCTAATATCTGTTCTTATTCTTTCCCAAGATTTTATTTTTCAACGCTTTTTTAACTTCTTTCCTATAATCCGATTTTAATGATGAGTTGTTCCCGTGGCTCCTCCAAAATTCATAGGTTTTGGAGGCTGGTGAATGATCGGGGATAGGGATTGCGTCAATAGTAGCTAGGGTTTTGAGAGAACCCAATTCCTCAATTTATTTTAAAAAAATGTTGTTAAAAATCTCGGAAAATTTGCCTGTTCCACAGTGCTCTCAATATTGAGTCATTTTCCCCCATCTTTTTTCATTTAATTTGTTTTTACGCATGTAGCAAGGGTTTTGATCTTGCATTGGCTTCCTTTTTTCCTCAATTACTTTGTAGTCTTTTCCATCTTCTTTACAAAGTGAAAATTTTATCAACTTCATTCCATGATCTGGTTTTTCTAGCATTGCTCTTCTAACATGGCCTGCTTAGGGGCTGTTTGGGCTTTGTGGCATCTTCATGCTGCATTATTTTTTTAAGCCTATATGAAGGTGTTGCAAAAACCTCAAGAAATTTCTATGGAGGCTGTGTTAGGTTAGGTTACCGACTTCAACTTTTCCTTCATGATGTCCTCAATCTCATTAAAAATCAGGACAACCATTCAGTTATTTATGCTGCTTCTTTATCTGCTTTTTTTCCCCCTCTCTTCTTAACCTTCCTTCTGAACAATGCAGATGTAGTGGTAATTTGCTTTGCTCTCTTGGTTCTGTGCTTACAAAACACCTTTTATGTAACTTGCTTTGCTCAAACCAAACACAATGTTCTTGGAGATGGTAGATGAATTCGTAAGGGTAATTCTTGTTCATCAGTTTAGCATTGGTCTTTGTTAAAACAAACTCCCATCTCTCCTCCTCTCCTCTGCTTGTCTTCTCTCTTCTAGAACGATGGGCGAGGCAGCTCTGGAGGGTCTGCTTTCCTGCAGGCAACCGATGTGCAGCCATCTTGAGATGGAGAGGTCGCTGGGTGGAAGAGCTGAGAAAGGGAGATCCTTTGGTCCTGTCGATTCAAAATTTCCTCTGAGCCTCCCATTTTGGATCTGCTATTCTTCTCATTCTTCCTCCTCCTCCTCTTCTTCTTCTTCCTCTTCTTGCTCTGCTAGGATGATGTTCTTGATGCGTACTCCATTGGCTAACACGATCTAAAATAACCCTCCCTTGAGCATATCAACATTTCTTGTCTACTGAGATCATTCGCTTATGTAATTATTTGCCACATCATCTTAGTGGCTATCTTGAACAGAAATGTGTTTTTTTTTATTCTTTAAAATCAATAATTTATACTTACTCTGTATTTTGTAGTATTATTTTCCAGTTAGTTTGTGTCAATGTTGAAATAAAATGTAAAAGTTGCATTCTTTGCAATTTGGAAGGTCAGTTGCTCTGCAGGCTTAACGCTGCACCCTACTGGTGATGGCACAAGGTTTCTGGTAAGTGGGGCCAAGTAAGCCTTTCCTCCTGCTCAACTCCGCAAGCCATTTTTTTGTCTCCTTTTCATTTTTTGTTATTGTCATATCTTATTCTTGTATCAAAAAACTTATGAATTTTTTTAATGCCATGGTCATTTCCTCCAGTAAAATTTAGAGGCATATGTTTTGTGGTGGTCATGATGATGCCCTTCGTCTAAAACAGTAATTCTCTTACTATTAATCCATGGCTGCTTTTTCGCTGTGGAGGTGGAAGGTGCTGTCGATATCCCTTCCTTTCTCCTCTTCTTTCCAATCTTAAAATAGTGATAATTTGTGGAGGAAGTTGAGGCTTATTGTTCAAGTTATGATTCTATTATGATTGTTTTTCTCTGATTTCTGAGGCAATAATGAGATATTCTGAACATAATTTGCTGGTAGATGTAGATTATGCATGTAACTTTCATGTTTTCTGATCGATCCAGATTATATACCCATTTATTTTATATTTTTAGTTTGTTTTAAAAGATTGGCTCTGTACACATTTTATGCATATACCCATGTATTGTAAATTTACATGAACAAAAATTGTACGTACATGCATACATAAATATCTTTATAGATGTACTATTGTTAGTCACGTATGGTGCATGTTGTTTATTCTAAAGGAAGGAGCGTGTGATGCATGATTATAATCTCATCTATTACAATTTTTTGTTGTTAATGTGTTGAACTTACTTCCCATTTTTGTCTTTGTGCATCCTTCGCCTTAATTATTCATTAGGAAACAACCATGGAGGGTCGTATTTACTAAAAGAAGAATGTGCAACTGGTAGCTTTGCATGACGGCTACAGAGGTCCGTAGCTGGTAGCTTATATAATGTGCAACTGTGCTGCTGAGTGCTGTTCCATTGCCTGCTTACTTCTCTCTCCATCTTTTTGGAGGTTGATCGGTAAGAAAGCTTTTGGCTCTCAGGGCTTCTAGTGCTGCTCCTTTTCTTTGTTCTTTGGCCTTCTTCTACTCCTATTCTATGTTTTCTTGTTCTCAAACCAAACCCAATGTTCTTGGAGATGGTAGATGAATTCGTAAGGGTAATTCTTGTTCATCAGTTTGGCATTGGTCTTTGTTAAAACAAATTCCTATCTCTCCTCCTCTCCTCTGTTTGTCTTCTCTCTTCTAGAACGATAGGCGAGGCAGCTCTGGAGGGTCTGCTGTTTTGCAGGCAACCGATCTGCAGCCATCTTGAGATGGAGAGGTCACCGCGCAGAGGAGCCCAGAAAGGGAGATCCTTTGGTCCTGTCGATTCAAGATTTCCTCTAAGCCTCCCATTTTGCATCTGCTATTCTTCAATTTCTTCTTCTTCTTCTTCTTGCTCTGCTAGGTGGGTAAAGGGCATGATGTTCTGTCTCTCTCTCTTCCTTTATCTTTATCTTTTCTTTTGTTTTCTATTGCTTTACAAGAAGAGGCTGTGATGATTCTAGTCATAGCGATTGTGGCATTATGAAGTGGGAAACAATTAATTCCAAATGGCAACGCGATCCTGGATGGCCTGCTGCTGTTTAGCAGGCAACCGTTTGCAGCCAGTTTGGTTTAGTTGTTGGGAATACTCAAAGTAATAATACAATTCTGAAGACAATGGTGAATCTGAACCTCCTTTTTTCTTCCTCTTCTTCACTTTTCTAATATCTGTTCTTCTTCTTTCCTAAGATTCTATGTTTCAATGCTTTTTTAACTTCTTTTCTGTAATCAGATTTTTCTGATGAGTTGTTCCTGTGGCTTCCAAACTTCATAGGTTTTGGAGGCTGATGAATGTGCTCAGGGATGGGGATTGCATCAATAGTAGCTATGGTTTTGTGCAAGGTATGCTAAATCGACCGGAACTGGTCGGTTCAGCCCATACCGGACCGGTGCCCCTTCTAAGTCGGAACCGATCGGGGAAGAAGAAAGAAGAGGAAGAAGAAGAACATGAAAGAAGAGGAAGAAAGAGGAGGAAGAAGAATAGAAAGAGGAGACTTACCAGTACCGGGCCTCGTCGAGGTGCGATCCTCGTCGGGGCTTGCTCGCGGAAGAAGAGCGGAGGAGAGAGGATCCTCGTCAGGGCTTGCTCACGGGAGAAGAGCGGAGGAGAGAGGAGAAGAAACGGGAAGGCTTGTAAAGAAGGAAGAAAATTCCACGCGGAAAACGCATCCTGCAAGGGAAATGACGCGGGGAAACGCGTTTGTGGGTGCAGTTTTAAGTAGGAAAACGAGGAAAACGGGCGGAAACACGTTTCGCGTGTGCGGGGCCGTGCACGCGAGAGCGTGCTGTCCCCGAATTAGATCGGTACGACCCGATTCGATTCGGGATGATATCGGTACTGTACCGGTACCGGTGCCCACCAGTACCGTCGGTACGGTCGGTATGGCGGCCCTTTTTGTGGAATCACATCCCCAATTTTTTTTTTTTAAAAAAAAATTATTGTTGAAAACTAGGGAATATTTGCTTGTTAGCAAGGTTCCACCGTGCTCTCGATCTCGACTCAATTTTTTCTTCTGTTTTCACTTAAGTTGTTTTTACCCATGGGACAAGGGTTTTGATCTTGCATTGGCATCCATTTTTCCTCAATTACTTTGTATTCTTTTCCTTCTTCTTTCGAGCATCAATGTGATGAAATGTCAACCTGAAAAGTCTACTTTGCGGTAACTACCTGGTTCTTTGAGCTGGTTCTCTAACATTGCTCTTCTAACATGGCTTGCTTAGGGGCTGTCTGGGCTTTGTGAGTTGCATTACTTTTTAAACCTATATGAAGGAGTTGCAGGAATCCATAGGAATTTCTTGGAGCTGGTATTAGGTAAGGTTACCCACTTCAACTTTCCCTCGATGATTTCTTTAACCTCATTAAAAATTAATACAGACCTTCAATTATTCATGCTGCTTCTTTATCTGCTTTTATTTTTTTTCTTAATTTCCTTCTGAACTCTGCAGATGTAGTGGCAATTTGCTTTGCTCGTATGCTTCTGTGCTTACAAAACCTGCACATGTGACTTTCTTGGATTTGATGTGTACTCCATTGGCTGACACGATCTAAAATAACCCTCCCTTAAGCATATCAACATTTCTTGTCTACTGAGATCATTCGCTTATGTAATTTTTTGCCACATCCTCTTAGTGGCTATGCCGAACAAAAATGTGATTTTTTTATTCTTTAAAATCAATAATTTATACTTACTCTGTATGGTGTAGTATTATTTTCCAGTTAGTTTGGGTCAAGGTGAAAATAAAATGTAAAAGTTGCATTCTTTGCAATTTGGAAGGTCAGTTGCTCTGCAGGCTACTGCTGCACCCTATTAGTGATGGCACAAGGTTTCTGGTAAGTGGGGCCAAATAAGCCTTTCCTCCTGCTCAACTCCGCAAGCTGTTTTTTTGTCTCCTTTTCATTTTTTGTTAAATATCATATCTTATTCATGTATCAAAAAATTTATGATTTTTTTAATGCTATGGTTGTTTCCTCCAGAAAAATTTAGAAGCATATGTTTTATGGTGGTCATGATGATGCCCTAGGCCTAAAACAGTAATTCTCTTACTATTAATGCATGGCTTCTTTTTCGCGGTGGAGGTGGATGGTACTATCGATATCCTTTCCTTTCTCCTCTTCTTTCCAATCTGAAAATATTGATAATTTGTGGAGGGTTGAGGCTTATTGTTAAAGTTATGATTCTATTATGATTATTTTTCTCTTATTACTGGGGCAATAATGAGATATTCTGAACGTAAATTGCTGGTAGATGTAGATCATGCATGTAACTTTCATGTTTTCTGGACGATCCAGATTATATACCCATTTGTTTTATATTTTTAGTTTGTTTTAAAAGTTGGATATACACATTTTATGCATATATCCATGCATTGTAAATTTACATGAAAAAAAATGTACGTACATGCATACATAAATATCTTTATAGATGTACTATTGTTAGTCATGTTTGGGGCATGTTGTTTATTCTAGAGGAAGGAGCGTGTGATGCATGACTATAATCTCATCTATTACAATTTTTAGTTGTTAATGTGTTGAACTTACTTCCCATTTTTGGCTTTGTGCATCCTTCGCCTTAACTATTCATTAGGGAACAACCATGGAGGGGTATATTTACTAAAAGAAGAATGTGCAACTGGTAGCTTTGCATGATGGCTACAGAGGTCCATGGCTGGTAGCTTATATATTGTGCAACTGGGCTGCTGACTGCTGTTCCATTGCCTGCTTACTTCTCTGTCCATCTTCTTGGAGGTTGATTGGTAAGAGAGCTTTTGGCTCCCAGGGCTTCTTGTGCTGCTCCTTTTCTTTGTTCTTTGGCCTTCTTCTCCTACATCTTCTTCTACTCCTATTCTATGTTTTCTTGTTCTCGAACCAAACCCATTTTTCTTGGAGACAATAGATGAATTTGTAAGGTTAATTCTTGTTCATCAGTTTAGCATTGGTCTAGGTTAAAACAAATTCCCATCTCTCCTCCTCTCCTCTGCTTGTCTTCTCTCTTCTAGAACGATAGGCGAGGCAGCTCTGGAGGGTCTGCTGTCCTGCGGGCAATGGATCTGCAGCCATCTTGAGATGGAGAGGTTGCCGGGCGGAGGAGCCAAGAAAGGGAGATCCTTTGGTCCTGTTGATTCAAGATTTTCTCTGAGACTCCCATTTTGCATCTGCTATTCTTCTCTTTCTTCTTCTTCTTCTTGCTCTGCTTGGTGGGTAAAGGCCATGATGTTCTGTCTCTTTCTCTCTTCCTTTCTCTTTATCTTTTCTTTTCTTTGCTATTGCTTTACAAGAAGAGGCTGTGATGATTCCAGTCGGAGCGATTGTGGCATTATGAAGTGGAAAACAGTTAATTCCAAATGCAATGCGATCCTGGATGGCCTGCCGCTGTTTAGCAGGCAACCGTTTGCATCCAGTTTGGTTTAGTTGTAGGGAATACTCAAAGTAATAATACAATTCTGGAGACAATGGTGAATCTGAGCCTCCTTTTTTCTGCCTCTTCTTCACTTTTCTAATATCTGTTCTTGTACTTTCCCAAGATTCTATGTTTCAATGCTTTTTTAACTTCTTTTCTGTAATCAGTTTTTTCTGATGAGTTGTTCGTGTGGCTTCCAAAATTCATAGGTTTTGGCGGCTGGTGAATGTGATCAGGGATGGGGATTGCATTAATAGTAGCCATGGTTTTGTGGAATCAAATCCCCATTTTCTTTTAAAAAAAAAATTGTTGTTGAAAACCTGGGAATATTTGCTTGTTAGCAGGGTTCAACCGTGCTCTCAATCTCAACTCAATTTTTTCTTCTGTTTTCACTTAAGTTGTTTTTACCCATCGGACAAGGGTTTTAATCTTGCATTGATTTTTGTATTCTTTAAAATCAATAATTTATACTTACTCTGTATTTTGTAGTATTAGTTTCCAGTTAGTTTGGGTCAAGGTGGAAATAAAATGTAAAGTTGCATTCTTTGCAATTTGGAAGGTCAGTTGCTTTGCGGGCTACCTCTGCCCCCTATTGACGACGGCACAAGGTTTCTGGTAAGTGGGGCCAAATAAGCCTTTCCTCCAGCTCAACTCCGCAAGCCATTTTTTTGTCTCCTTTTCATTTTTATTAAATATTATATCTTATTCTTGTATCAAAAAACTTATGAATTTTTTTAATGCTATGGTCGTTTCCTCCAGTAAAATTTAGCAGCATATGTTTTGTGGTGGTCTTGATGATGATCTCGTGAAAGGCTGCCCTTCGTCTAAAACAGTAATTCTTTTACTATTAATCCATGGCTTCTTTTTGCTGGTGGTGGTGGAAGGTGCTATCGATATCCTTTCCTTTCTCCTCTTCTTTCCAATCATAAAATAGTGATAATTTGTGGAGGAGGGTTGTGGCTTATTGTTCAAGTTATGATTCTAGTATGATTGTTTTTCTCTGATTACTGAGGCAATAATGAGATTTTCCGAACGTAATTTGCTGGTAGATGTAGATTATGCATGTAACTTTCATGTTTTCTGATCGATCCGGATTATATAACCATTTGTTTTATATTTTTAATTTGTTTTAAAAGATTGGTTCTGTACACATTTTACGCATATATCCATGTATTGTAAATTTACATGAACAAAAATTGTACGTACATGCATGCATAAATATCTCTATAGATGTACTATTGTTGGTCATGTATGGTGCATGTTGTTTGTTCTAGGGGAAGGATCGTGTGATGCATGACTATAATCTCGTCTTTTACAATTTTTAGGTGTTAATGTGTTGAACTTACTTCCCATTTTTCGTCGTTGTGCATCCTTTGCCTTAACTATTTATTAGGGAGCAACCATGGCGGGGCATATTTACTGCAAGAAGAATGTATTTAGTATTAACAATAGTGACATCTGAGACAACAGCTCTGCATAACGGCTACAGAGGTCCGTAGCTGGTAGCTTATATAATGTGCAGCAGTGCTTCTGACTGCTGTTCCATGGCTCGCTTCTCTCTCTATCTTGTTAGAGGCGCTTGGCTCTTAGGGCTTCTAGTGCTGCTCCTTTTCTCTCTTCTTTGGCCTTCTTCTCCTTCATCTTCTTCTACTCCTATTCTACGTTTTCTTGTTCTCGAACCAAACACAATTTTCTTGGAGATGGTAGGTGAATTCATAAAGGTAATTCTTTTTAGCAGCGGTCTTTCTTAAAACAAACTCCCGTCCCTTCTCCTTTCCTCCTCTCTTCTGCTTGTCTTCTCTCTTCTAGAACGATAGGCAAGGCAGCTCTGGAGGGTCTGCTGTCCTGCAGGCAACCGATCTGCAGCCATCTTGAGATGGAGAGGTCACTGGCCGGAGGAGCCGAGAAAGGGAGATCCTTCTGTCCCATTTATTCAAGATTTCCTCTGAGCCTCGCATTTTGCATCTGCTATTCTTTTCTTTCTTGTTGCTCTGCTAGGTCATGATGTTCTGTGTCATTCTCTCTTCCTTTACCTATAGTCCTTTCCCTATTGCTTTACAAGAAGAGGCTGTGATGATTCCAGTTGGAGCATTTGTGGCATCGTGAAGTCGAAAACAGTTAATTCCAAATGGCAAGGCAATCCTGGATGGCTTGCTGCTGTTTAGCTGGCAACCATTTGCAGCCAGTTTGGTTGCAGGATTAGTTGTAGGGAACACTCAAGGTAATGATACAATGCTGGAGACAATGGTGAATCTGAGCCTCCTTTTTTCTTCCCCTTCTTCACTTTTCTAATATCTCCTTTTTCTTCCCCTTCTTCACTTTTCTAATATCTGTACGTATTCTTTCCCAAGATTCTATATTTCAATGCTTTTCAAACTTCTTTTCTATAATCAGATTTTTCTGATGAGTTGTTCCTGTGGCTCCTCAAAATTCATAGGTTTTGGAGGCTGATGAATGTGATCAGGGATGGGGATTGCATCAATAGTAGCTATGGTTTTGTGGAATCAAATCCCCAATTTTTTTTAAAAAAAATTGTTGTTGAAAATCAGGGAATATTTGCTTCTTATAGCAGGCTTCCACCGTGCTCTTGATCTTGACTCAATTTTTTCTTCCACTTTCACTTTTTTTATTTATTTTTATATTTTTAGTAATTTATATTTTAAAAAATGTTTATATATCCTAAATTCAGAAAAATATGATTGTTACCTCAGAAATTACTTCTGAATTATGTAATACATAGACTAATTTTTTATATTAATTATATATTTTAAATTATTTTTTATATTTAAAATTAATTTCTAAATATTGATAATTAAAAAGTTAATTTCAGCTTAGACCCATGTAGAACCCAATAATGAATGCTACACATATTTTTCTATGCCCTCGGGCATGTATAAAAGATTACTTATTTCTCAATTTTTTTTCAAATTTAGGCCTACGCTACTGTGCGCATGATCACATCAAAACTTGAATAAATGGTCACCAAATTTTTATATAGAATAGCTTGCATGGCTCTAAATACATTTCTAATTTTAAATTTTTTTATTTTATTTTTAAAAAAATAATCTAAAAATATATTTATAATTTTTAATAATTATATATAATCCAAAAATTAAAACTTTTTATGTTAACATATACATAGTCCATAGATTTACAACATATAAAAAACTCAAGCCCAAATTGAAAAATTTGGTATGATCTCCTCTTATTTTTCCAATTTTTGAGCTATTTTTTCAAGGTCCTAAAAAAAATAAAGGAAGAAAATAGAAAAAGGAAGCACAGCTTATTTACCCTTGGCTCTTTCTTTTGATAGCCTTAATCGGTGTTATAGATTTTTTGGAAAGAAAAAAGGAGGTACTGAATCCACTCCTGATCATTGGGAAGGCCTTCTTGGGCCTTTTCTTTCAAGGGAGTTCGGTTTTTAAAGCCAACGCCACGCCACAACGGACTGTAACAATTGCCACAGCGGTGCAACCCCACAGCGGTGCCCCGAATCCGGTGCGAACCGATCCGAGTCGAACCGGATGGAACCATTTTCCATTGGAGAACCGACCCAGTCGGAGGCTGGGTCGGCTCGGTTCGGGCTGAACCGGCCAGTTCGGCTTGGTTTAGCTATCATTGGCAGTGAGACAACATCTCTGCATAATTTCCGACCATTATTCACTTTTGCATATACATACATGCATACATAGATAATATACATGGGTACGTGAAAATCTTTATGTATATCCACATACATGCTTGCACTTGCCTATCCTTTTTTTTAATTCTAGATTTTGTTATATGCTATTGCATCTTCATCAATTTTTTCAGTTTTCCCAATTTTTATGGTGAATATTTGTAGACTACTTCTCTGGTTTTGATTATATAGAAATTTATTTTGCTGTCCACTGAATGACTGTACATTGTATGGATTTATTAAGTTGTGCGCTCTCATTTCTTTATTCTGATTGGATATAGTGAGATGAATATTTAAGGATCATCCATGTGGCAGGAACCAGTTTCTTTCTGCCATTCATTCACACTGTTGTGTAGAGAGGGGTTTTGCATCTCTCGTAGCACAATGTTGGAAAATAGGAAAATCTGAACCACCTTCTGTCTCTCTTCTCTCAATACTTGCGTTGTGTGTATGTGCATGTTAATAGGTGATGATGATAAGCCACAATCATGTGATTCTGCTGATAGTATCTTTGCATGCTATGGAACATTAGACCCTTACTAGTTTAGCCCTATCACCTCTCTTCTTCCTGTCTTCTCTGATGATGGTGGGGCTACTTGCATGGTCTGCCATCACAGGCAACCTGTTGTAGCCATTGTTAGGTGGGAATGGTTGGAAGGTGATTAGATCTGATAAATTATGGATTTATCGGAGCCCCAAACCCTATTTCACAGCTCTTTCCCTTCTCAAGTTCATTGTACATTTTGAATGCTATTACTATTTATGCTGATAAAGGTGCCTTAAAAGTCCATGGTTGCTTTATTAAAAAATGATGGGGAAATCATTTTTCTGCTTCTCTTCTCTTCTACTTGCCTTTATCATTAGTGTAATGAGGCAATAATGGGGAAATCAACCCCCATCTCTCCTCTCTTTTGCTTGTCTTCTCTTCATGAATGATAGGCAAGGCAGCTTTGGAAGGTCTGCTGTTCTGCAGGCAACCGATCTACAACCATCTTGAGATGGAGAGTTCGCTGGATGGAGGAGCAGAGAAGGGGAGATCTTTATGTCTTATTGTAATAACCCCCAAATTTTTTTTTTATAAAAAGGGATAGAATAGTCCTTTAAAATTGATATAAGGGGTAAAATTGGAAGGAATCAAAAGATAATGGCATAGTTGTAGATGCGTTGAAGTGGTAAGGATAAAATTGGAAAGGAATCAAAAGTTAATGGCATAACAGTAGATATGTTGAAGTGTTAGGGGCAAAATGGAAATTTAATAATATTTAAAAAAAGGGGTGAATAGGTATTCTGATGGGACTTAAATGGGGGTTGAGCTGGCTCACGGAATGAAGCAGAGAAAGAAAGAGGGAGGGGGTTCTCAGACGGCAACAGAGAGGAAGAAAAAGGAGAGGAAAGGAAAAGGAAGAAAGGAAGAGGAAGAAGAGGAAGAAAAAGAAAAGGAAGGAGATCTTGGTTGCGTTGCCAGCTGAAGGGAAAAACGTAGGTCTCCTTCCCCTCTACGCAAGGACCTCGATTTCCAAAAAGAAAAAGGTAAATATCCATCCCTATCTAGTCTTTTGATGATATTAGGCTATACAAAGGGTGGATGTAGTCTAGAGGGGTCAGATAAGGGTTGTAGAGGTGGTTAAAAGAGGAAGAATCGGATTTCGACAAATTTTTCCGGCATTACGGAAAAACTGTGTCGAAGTCCCAACTTCGGTGAATTATTTCGGGGGTCAATCGGCCTCCGATGGTGATGCATGTTACCTTTTTGGAATCCCCTATAAGTGTAGAATGTTAGGTAAAAATTTCATCAAATTTGGAGTCTGGAAAGTGGATCAAACCCGGGATGAAGTAACCGCCTGTCGATCCGGGTTACTGTTCATCCGGGTGGAAAAATAGGGGATTTCATGCTATAATAGGGTATTAAGCCTAGATCAAGCTAAAAGGGACCTTGTACTCATGCAAGGGAGTCCCTAATACACATAAATGGTGAGTTAATTAATTAAAAAGAAAAAGAAGAAAGAAAAGAAAAGATTTAGGGAACGGGGGAGTTGAATCAATTAAATTTCCCTATGTTATAATTGGCACGTAGATTATGGCCCTTGATACAAGACTAAATGTATTGTAAATACATGTCACAGTTGGGCAAGAAGCTAGGGAACAAGAGGAAGAAGTTCCCCCCTGCCTGCTGTAGATTTTTGGAGGCGTATCAAGGCTGTGCCGGATTGACAGATGAGTGGGAGTCATGTACTTTGCACCATGAGCATCCTTAATTCATTTTCATGAATGTCGCCAAGTGTGAATTGATTCCACTTGAGCATATTGATTGATATTGTAGTAGATTCCTCTATAATCTTGATTCTCTATGCTTGATTATTTTGTACATGCATTTGAGGGAACATTGAGAGGAATTACCAAGGGGTAGATGAGTAGTTAAATTGGTTTCAAATTGTGAAATGACTTCTTTTGTAAATTGATTTCATTTCCTCTATTTCAAAGATTTGTAGAGCCCTTTTCAGCGGTATATTGAGTTGCATTGCACTTTCTTGACCTCTCACTCCCAACCCTGATGTTAGTTTATGATTGGGTCGGAGTTGAGTGAGTGGTAGTCTTGATCATACTCCTTTTTAGTAGAGTATTGGGAGGGTGCATTATGGCATTTATGCATGGCTTGGCAGTATCTGCAGGACACCTATAGTCGATGGGGGTTGAACATCGGCCTTTGTGCACATAGTAGCCTTCTGGGTGGGCGGAGCCCAGTCCCTTTCTAGGGGGGACACGGCCCTAGGCGTAGGATCGGCCGGTCCTACGACTTATATTCTGCTTGCCGCCGGGCATAATAAGACCCCGCGAGGTGCAGTATGGCTTTCCGCGGATGTAGAATTTCCGCGAGGTGCCGTTTAGTATATAGATGTGAGATGAATTTCTGTTCTGGATACTGGCCAGTATTTACATGATCAGTGTGGTGTCTTATCCTGCATATGCATGTGACAGTAGGGAGTTGTTGCTGGTTCGCCTGGAGCGTAAAATCCACCTTCCGATAGCTGTCTAGCATTTATATTATCAGTATGGTGTCTTATTCTGCATATGCATGTGATAGTGGAGAGTTGTTGCTGGTTCGCCTGGGGCGTAAAACCCACCTCCCGATAGCTGTCTAGTATTTATATTATCGGTATGGTGTCTTATCCTGCATATGCATGTGACAGCAGAGAGTTATTGCTGGTTCGCCTGGAGCGTAAAACCCACCTTCCGACAGCTGTCTAGCATTTACATTATCGATATGATGTCTTATCCTGCATATGCATGTGACAGTAGGGAGTTGTTGCTGGTTCGCCTGGGGCGTAAAACCCACCTCCCGATAGCTGTCTTGTTGATGATTTCAGTCTATTGACACCTGATTTATATGATTCAGTACTATGACCTGTTGAGCATATTCATGTTATCATACATACTTATTTGATTATTCTATATATGCTCCAGATGAGTTGATTGGGATTGTGATGATTTACTCCTTATTTCTTATGTTGAGTTATGTGTATCCTATTCTTGACGACTGCTCATATGCTCTTGAGATTTCACCTCGAGCCATGATTATATCTTGTCTCATGTGCATAGTACTCTCTACTCCACTCACTGAGTATTCATATACTCACTCCCCAGTTTGGTGTTTTTGATTGCAGGGCAGGTATTGTATAAAGAGGAGCAGGATTAGTGGTTGCCTGCTAGCTGTGCCGCTCCATAGTATAGTATAATGTAGATAGAGGTTTATACCCTTTTGGTGTATTATAAACCTTCTGTTGTATATAGTGTATAGTTACAGTCATAGATCCTGTTGTGGATATGGGTTTGACCATGGATGGAATGGGAACCAGATTTTTATACAGTTGAGTTATATGCCTGTGATGATGTATTGATATATATTGTCCAGGTTCGTTATGTGACAGGTTATGTGATTGCTGCTCTGACAGGTAGCGTTGTTGTATGTAATGAGATAATCCTGACAGGTCACCATAGAAAAGGTGATCATTTTGTACATGCATCATGCCAAAATTTTCAGAATTTATTGATGATTGATAGGTAGTAGGGTTCTACGTAGTGGCTGGTGGCCTTATGCCTACCCGCACCCTAGGACCGTCGCGGCGGCCCGCCGGGAACGGGGCGGGGGTCGTGACACTTATTGATTCAAGATTTCATCTGAGCCTCATACTTTGCGTCTATCCTTCTTGCTCTTCCAGGTGGGTAAAGGCCACGATGTTTTGCCTCTTGTTTTCTTCCTTTCTCCTTGGTTTTTTTAATTTCTCTTGCTTTACAAAAAAGACTCTGATGATTCTGTCAGAGGTTTTGCGGCATGGTGAAGCAGAAAACAGCTAATTCCAAACGGCAAGGCAATCTTGGAAGGTCTGATGCTTTTCAGCAGGCAACTGCTTGCAGCTGAGTTTGTTTGGTTGTAGATACAATGATGGGTACTGCAATGAATCTGAGCTGCCTCTTTTTCTTCCCCTTGTTCACTTTTCTAGCTTTTGTTTTGTTTCTTTTATCCCAAATTCTATTTTTAACACTTTGTTCACTTCTTTATTGCAATTGGTTTTTTATGTTGAGTTGTTCCTATGAATATGCATGCACATATCCACACAAACATACATACATACACACGTACATATGTATGTACCATACATACATACATACATACATATATCTTCATTCAACTTTAGTTTTCTTGGGTGAATATAGTGGGGTTTGTGGAGGAGTTATACCTTGCAATTGGACGACATGATGTACCTATAGATATACATACATTAACAATGACATTATTTCATTATTGCAACTGATTGTCGTACTTGGATGCATTAGCTTCTGTCATCTGAGCCACCCTTTATATTGAGTATTTTTTACAAAATAATTGTTGGTATAATGGCATTATCAACTTTTATAATGGGAAACAACAGGTAACAACACCAATTCTAAGCACTAAGGTTTCCATGTTAAATCTTTGAATAATTTAAGATTACTTTTGTTTTCTTCAAAGTGGATTGCTTGTTGAGGCATTACCAAGACACCACATTTTGTATTCCACTGTTTCATCATAAACGGAGATATTTTGTTTGTTCAATAGTGCAGAAACATGTGCATCTTCAACAAGGCTCGCCGTCTCGGTATTAGACCTCGTGCCGATGTCACACTAGCACAGTGTCGATATGGTACGGTATGGAATTGTTTTTGACATATCCAGTGTCGGTACGTCACCCATATCAGGTACTAGGTACCGGTCCGGTGTGTCCTGTACCATCCAGTTTGGGCCGGTATGGCGTACCTTGGTCTTCAGCTTCATCGCCACATGCCTGTATGTGAGCTGAAAGAACTCAGCGATGCAACACCTCACCTCCTTGCTGGAGATTTATGTGGCATTGGTAAAAGTCCACATGTGCACCCTTAGTAGGAAATACTACCTAAATTGCTTCTTCTCCTAGTCAGGGATTAGAGCATCATTTTCCAGTGCCATGCTAGTCTGAAACTAGCATGGTACATGTTGTGTTGTGCCAGTTCTTCTTAAGCGCTGGCATTGTAGTTTGCAGGCTACTAGCATGCAGTGGTGCTAGTACAGATGGTTCTGTGCTGACTTTAATCCATGATTATTCCAGTTAATCTTCCATCTTTTTTTTGACAAATTGTTATTATTATGTTAACAAATATCCACATATATTCAGAACTGTAAAGGTTCACTTTCCCGTGTGGAACATTCAAAGCACCAAGGTAATGACCCAAGCTTGTGATCCACTCCAAGGTTTTGATCTTTAGTGCAACTTTGGTAACTCAGCCTCGATGTCATGTAAGACATCCCTCCACTGATTTACATTATATTCATCAATTGTCGACTTCAAACATGATGATGGATAATGCTGTCAATGCATTCAGAGACTCGATCAAAAGCACCTCTTGTTCATGATTCTAAAATCGTCTTGACTAGCAATTTAGTAACATCCCCTTGTTGTCCTTCTGCTTTAATTGCTTCATTTGGAGGCATTGCATCTCTCACTTTAGCTGGTTGAACTGGTTTTCAACCACTCTTGAGCAGATTGAAATTGTTGTACAAATTAGATGGACACCATGAAGATCAAAACTCACTTTCAAACAAAATAAAGCTGAGGCCCTCTTAGCAAGTGGGGCTAGAAGATTAGCCATATAGTCTGAGGCAGCAAATTAGGAGGAAAATGCAACAAATAAAAGAGCATTCAAATCACCTAGATAAGAAAACCATCAAATTTTAATTTCTTTGCCATAGACTTAATGCAAGTATGATAAATCCTTTTCACTTCAAAGCAAAGTTGGTCATTGACTCTGGGCCTTTAAGAAACCTAAAAACCTTCTATTGGCCATAACTCTTCCCTATAGGATGTAGAATTTAGATTGCCAGAATGTACCAAAAATAGCTCCAAAACCATCTTGTGACCTGCGTTTCATTTAAAATAGTAGCTGCTCTATAAAAGTGGCACCAATCAATAAGAGATTGCCTTAGATTGATTAAAAGAAATGGTATAATCTGCGATCAACTTATTACAAGTATTTGATGCTAGTAGGACTAGCTTTGTGCACAGAATCCCTAAAATCCATGATTTATTTTTTCCTTGTTGTAGGATTTTCACTTGATTGAAGTGTTCATGATGGTGTGAGATCTCAAAAAGGAAACCCAGCTTTGGCAGTTGGAAGGAGAAGCAAGGGCAGGGCAGCCTGAGTGCACATGCTAAAAATTTAACCCTGGGGTCATGGAGCACAGATTGAGTCAGCTTGGGTCAGGAGGTTTTGCCCATGATTATGTGCCAGCACTGGAGGTTTCATGCAGTGAATTGCTAGGTGCCCTTGTCAGGTTTGTGCAATTATAGGGGAAATAGGTTTTGCTAGAATGTCTAAATATAAGATGTCTTAAGACATTGACTTTGGAAAGAGACCTTGTGCACTTCTTAGAAGGCTCTTAAGATCTTGGAGATCTACTAGGCATTTTTATATATTGTTATATAGTATCAGCTGTTTGTAAGATAAGAAGCCCTACTCCATCAATTGGGGAGAACTATAAGAATTCTATTTGACCATTAGTTCCTGTGTAAGGCCACATACTCCAAAAATGAAATTATATCTATATCATTTTAACTATGAATACATAGATTTTTTTTAGTCTTCTTCTCACTCCTATTGTTCAGAATGTATTTGACATTTAGCTGAGGCCAATTTGGCTTACCATATAGTTTTCAACTGATACAAATGATTCCCTCACAGTAAGGCTCCGTTTGAAAACTTGGAATTGAGGAGAAAGGAATGGAATGGAAGGGAAAGTTAAAAATTTTGATGTTTGGGAGTTTTTTAGTGAAGGAAAAGGAAAAGAAAAGGAGGGAATAGGAGGAAAAATTTTGGAAGCTTACGAGGCCTATGTTCGTGCTGTATGCGGGTCTCCAATTCTCTCTTTTCTTTCCTCCCATAAGTGGGAGGATTTGGAGAGAAAAGAATTAGAATTTAATAATTTTTTTATAATACCTATTTTACCCTCTATTCATAAGCATGCTTCTTTTATAATAAGGATATTTTAGTAAAAGTGTTAAAAATGTATGCTTTCTTTTCTTTTCTCTCCAAACTTTCAAACAAGAGGAAGGAAAGTACTTTCTTTTTCCTCCTAAAACTCCCAAACAAGAAGAGAGGAAAGTCTACTCTATTCCATTCTTTTCTTTTCCTTTCTCATTAAAGTTTTCCTTTCTTTTCTTTTCTCCCCAAAACTCCCAAACGGAGGCTAAATATCCTTTAATGTTGGCTCACCTAACCATCTATTTTTCACTGCACATCTTATATTACACGCCCTCTACACTGTACAAAATGAATCCACAAAAGCAAACTATTTCTAATTACTGTCTTATGAAAAATTTCCTCTTAAGTAAGGATGCTGTAATTCTGCCAGAGACATCCCCATCTATCTTTTGATCATTTTCTGAGAAAGAAGCAAGGTAGCAAAAGCATGCTGTTGGTTGATCATTATCCATTGACATGCATTGTACAACCAACATGATTGCTGCATAAGTAATTTAGCTTCTCAACACATCAATCTGCACTGTGAATTCCAAACCTTTATTCCTACCAAATGACAATCCGAATTTGCTTCTCACCACATCAATCTGCTGTCCTTAATTTTTGTACATCCAACAGATTTATCAACTGAATTTTAGCCTGTAGGCAACAATGTCTGTGCAATTAATCAGAGCTGGACTCAATGCAAGAAAACATTTAAGTGAACAAGGTTGGACTCTAGCTCTTGCCAAACTGATTCTTGCAGCAGCTATCCTGGGACATGGGCTGAGAACACCTGCATGCAATGACATGTGAACAAGAATATATATTTTGCGAAACAAGATGAATGCCGCAATATTTACACAAGGAGAGTGAATTCTTCAGTGTTGGGAGGCTGGACATTTATTTACACAAGGTCAGCCCAATAGAATTTGGCAAAGTTGACTAACATCACCTTATTACCATTATCATCATCACTAATGTCATTACTGTAATTATTATTGTGTTATTTTGGTTTTGGAGGCTTGGAGTCTTGAAATGGTTACCTAGATGGTAGATAGCAGCAGTAAAAGACCCAAGTTAGGCAGCCAACCTAGTAAAATCTTTTAAGTACTAACTTGGATAGACAAACTTTTGGTATTTTCTTTCCCTTAAAAATCCCTCCAAAAAATCTTTGGTATGTACTAGTTTGTCTGGGTGGTTTGATATCTGTGTCATGGATCATATGCAGAATTTTACCAATTAGAAAACTTATGCTCATATTAGCTAGAGCTGGCTCAATTTAGTGTGATTTGTCTAATTTCTATCAAGAGATCAGGAAATCAAAGAAGCAGGCTGTCTTGAACAAGATAAAGCAGTGTTGTAATCAAATCCCTTTTAAATATTTGTAACATCCTTCTAGGGTAGAATTAGGGGCGGCAATGTTCAACCCATTTAACTTGATTCAACCTATTGTAGATTGGGTTAGGTCACCTATTTAATAAAATGATCAGGTTTGGGTTTGGATTTTGGGCTCTCTTAGGGTCTATTTGGAAAATTCAGGAGGATTCAGCTAGATTTTTTAATAAGAATAAGGTGTATTAACCTGCCTAGTCCTTTTTTTTTATTGGCCCATCCTACTCTTAAGTCTAAAACCCATCTCTAAGCCTGTTGGACCATAGGATGAAAAAAAATAACTTACGGAGATTTTTTTTTCTTCCCCAGGTTTGTGCTGGAGAGGGAGTGTTAATAGGGGCCTTTCTTAAATAAACTGTATAATCCATGATCCAACAGGAAACTAGTCCAGATGGATTTCAAGAATACGCCCTTACTAAAAAGATTGGGTTCAGATTGATAGATTTTTGACCTATTCTGTATTTGACCTGGCTCGTATTTGGTCCTACTTGATCTGATTGCTATCTCTAAGCAGCATTAGGCAGTAATACTGGCCTCGTAAGTTTTTTAACTTGTAAATATTTCTGTTACTCTCTTTTGCTTGCTTAAACAACATGTGATCCTTTTACGTATATCCTATTTTGCATTGCCAACTTTCTGCCAACTCAATCACCAAAGTCAAGATCCACTATTAAATTATGAAAGATAAGATGTATATCGTGCAACCATAAGGGAAAGTTAAAATCAAAGTGAAAAGAAAAAATATATTAAGCAATTTCGGTACTTATCTCTAAGTAGCTTGAATTAAAACCATTGGTAAAGCTCATGACAATGTGTTATTCATTTAATTTGTGAGAAGAAGTGTAGGGGGCGTTTGGTATAGGGTGATTGTCCTAGGATCAAGGGTGATGTGGGTGGAGGTGATGAGATCACCACGTTTGGTTGCACCACAGTGATCCTACGTGGCGGTGATCTTAAATCACCTCCACTCCTTAAGTCACCCCCCAACTCGGTGATGGGATACCTGTCCTTGAGGTCGGAAATCCAAGATCACCTCAGGGCAGTGATCCTGGGTTGAAAGTTAAAGACAAAAATACCTCTCAAGTTAGCAGAAAAATTGATAAATCAATATACTATCAATATATTATGTCAATGTTACACACAAACACATATATATATTATAATATATTACTAATCATATTATTATCCTATTATTATTAAAGGATAATTTTAAATTCTAGTAGAAATATATTATTATATTTTATATTTATATCATGAAAATATTTAATATATTACTATATTACTCCTATTTACCTTATTTTTCCAATCAAAATAATTATTAGTATTAAAAAATCTATTATAAGTATAAATAAAATATTAATTCTATAATGAAAAATAACATGTTTTTATAAGATTAATAATTTATAGGAGTAATAAATATATTTTTATAGAATATATTAATAATTAATATATTGATAAATATATTAATATTTTATTATAATATATTTTATATGATTAATAAATATATGATAAGGGCTACTAAAAGTAGAATATGTGACAAAATTATGGAGCTATTATAGAAATTAGTATATTGACTTATATTTTTAATTCATGAGAATTAAAAGATATATAAAAAATCCATCTAAGATATATTAAGGATATTTGTGGTATTATGTGGTTAGTGACCTTGGATCCCCGTACCATGGCCTATCATATATTAAGTTAGTAAATATATATTAAGTTACTCATGAATATCCGGAGATTTTTAATCACTGGACCATGGCCTACCAAACACATTGATTTTAAATTACCGGGATCAAATCACCCCGGCATTCGGATCACCGAGGATCTTAGATCACTGTGGTGATCCTGTTGGGGTTACCAAACGCCTCCGTAATAACTTAGGATCTTATCTATAAAGGCTAGTTATAAAATATTATTTGAGTTCTTTAAATACCTAAGGTCTGCTAGCATATAACCAATCTAGAATTAAACATACGTCTATATAAGTTCTCAAACACTCCCTCAATTTGAGCTCTAACATCCTTGCTAAGCAAATAATCCAAATCTATTTACAAACACCATCATTGGCTTATAGGCAGTTCTAAAAGGGCTCGTGTGGGATGGGTCTACTTTGATACCATTTATAATAATTCATGATCTTATTTAAAAACGTTTGTTAGAAAATATTATTTGGGCTTCTTGGCTCTATATAAGTATCCAAGATTTATTAGTGCACAACTGATTTGGGACTAATACACGCCCGCATGATTCCTTGCATACTCTTGTTTAAGCTTTTATATCCTTACCAGGCTAAGGATTCAAATCTAGTCAAATCCAATAGCAAACATGTTGATCCGTCTATGGTCAGGTCCAAAAGGGTCTATGCCGTAATATCCTCTACTCCCATATGGGCCATATGTTGGGTCTATTATGACATAATTTGTAACAACTCAAGATCTCACCGGAAAGACTTAGTTGGAAGATTTATTTTAGGTTTCCGAGCCCCATATATAAGTATCCAAATTTTAGCAATGCATAATTAAATTAGAACTAAACTCAAATAAAACCTTTTGGCCACCCTTTCTAGGTGGAATTATAGGTTGTTACAAATAGTATCGAAGCATACATGGCTCATGACCCATGTGGACTAGGGGATACTGCATCCAGGCTCTTTTAGAATTGACTATGGGTTGTGATTGGATTTCATTGGATTTAGAATCTTAATTTGGCAAAGAAGCTGGGGCTAAAAGGGAGAAAGTGTCCGAGGACCTATTAGAGCATGAATTTGGTCTTACATTGGCTATATATAAATTTTGGATACTTATATAGAGCCAACGAATATAGGTAATATATTCTGGCTACTTTTTTAAATGAGGTTTTAGGTCCTTACAAGAACTCTTTAAGAAACTGTGAAAATTATGAAACTGCTGCTTATAGTTCTTGTCCAATGGAAATGGTTTCATCTGTCAAGTTCGTTAGTGCCACAAGCGGGTTACATTTGAAGTTTTCAAGGAAGCTCACTCAAATGTGATACCAATGGGCAAAGAGTCATGTTAATTGACTTGCGATTTTTGAGCTACCTCATTCCTGCTTTCTCCTGTTGCCTGTTGCCCCAAGAGCGGACGGAACACAACACAATAATCCTTTCTCAATTTTAGTCTGCATCTCGTCATCGACATGGATCGGATTTATTTTTTCATTCTCCATTAAAAAAGACATGGATTGGATTTTTGATATAGTTTGGGAAAAGATGATTTGAAAGGAGACAAAAGGAGGTTCCATCCAGGAGGTAGATACTCCAAAATAAATTAGAGAGAAAGGGACAAGGGATAAGATATCCCTTCAGCAATCCAGTCTAGAGGACCCCAGGTGATTCTCAAAAGAGTGTCTGTGTCGTCGTCATAGTTCAACCAGAAGTGGTTGGATACTCTTCCTCAGTCATTCCTAGGGTGATTAGGGCTGGTAGTTTGGAACCTGGACATGCAATGCATGGCTTTTCTCTAAGGCATTTCGCTGCCATGACTATGTTTTTGTACTTAATCCCGGTTCATGAACAATTTTCCTTAACAAAGAAGGGGGTTTAATGTAAGCAGCTGACCTTCACCAATCCTTCCCTTCAGGTTCCAGCTTGGTGCAAAACAATCCATGTCATCTTTTTTTTTTTTTTTTTTTTTTTTTGGTAAAACAGATAGATCATACGGATACACCTAATAAAGTCAGAAAATCCATCTCATCTAACTTTGTCAATGCTTTCAAAGTTCTAATCTACTAGTTTTTATCGTTGGGCACCTATATTAACGTTCACCTGCATCAATCAGCAGACAGTTGAAACGTTAGGTGCATGAACTAAAACTTTTCTCAAGCTTTTCTTGCACAAGTCGCTGTCACTAGCCTCGTCTGCCAACCTCACGCATCCCTTTATATTTTGAGTTGGGACTCTGGAAGGATGTGTGCCGGCTGGAATCTAATGGGGATGCTCAGAATCTGTCCTAACTACTGCCTGACGACGGCTATCCACGTGTGGCTGCGGCGACTTATTAATTGGCAGAAGGAAGTTATTTGTTTGTGAGCCACCGACCCGATTCTCGTGAGCCCAAGGGCGCCAACTTGATTCTATCTTATTTGTAGACGCTCGTCTGCTCCTGGTTTGCTGATATTGGTGGAGATACGTCATGCAATTGAGTACACATCTATAGGATCCTATGGTCTTTAATAAATCTCAAGTTTGCCTTGGTATGTATGTCACAAAATCCGCTGCTTTGTCGCCTCACTTAATGTCGCATTTTGTATTTTTGTAACTACACTTCTATGATAATTATTTTAGAGGAAACAATTGGCAGGGAGTGATTCGGATAGGAGTTTTCTTGTCACTTTTTAAATCTTCTTTTCTATCAAACTGATCGCCCTCTGATGCAACTTGTTTCTGCTTTTTTGTTTTTGCTTTTTTGTTTTTGCTGAAGCGGATGTATCATATATGTCGGACACCAATACATCCAAAAGAGTTAAAAGATAGCAAGTTTTGGAGTGCACTAAGTAATTCTAGAGTTTTCTCAGAATGATTAATTAGCCACATATGAGGCTACTCAATCTGCTGCCTCGTTGGCCTCTCAATATACGTGCTTCGTTCGTACGATCATTCTACCACTGGTCATAGCCCGAATGTTTCTAAGCAGCGGGTGGCACATGCTTATCCTCGTATCTTGCTGAATCCAACCAATAACTGTAACCAAATAACCCAATGTTAGGAATTGCTGTTAAAGAACGAGGCCGAGCTATAATTAACTTAGACATGGCAAGATCAGACCCGTGACCTTGACGTGGCAAGCCACGAGCTTGATACGCTACCAATCCCGAATGCCAATTAATTATTAAGCGCGATATGTGTTTTTGTTCCTGGTGTACGAAATCTCTCGTTGTTTGTTTTTCCTTTGTTCGTGCTTCGCTTTCAAACGAAGCAGCCCAATCAGCCTAGGCAATGCTTGCAGACAACGTTTTCCCACCCTCCGAAGCTATCAAAAGAATCCCCCGATTGCCGGATCCAAATCCTAGCCCGCTGCAACATTTTAGTTGTTTTTGACATTGTAGCCAGTCCCTGTCAGGAGAACGAGAGAAACAATTGATGACGATTGTCTCACTATATCAATATTTTCCCAAGCACCCATCTGTTGCAAATAAAAATCTTCTTCCTTTTTCTTTTTTCCCCCTTACACCTAATGGGCGATAAAAGAGCCCGTCTGTTCCCTTGACTTCCACAAAAAAAAAAAAGGGGCGGAGAAATATGTGAAGCATCTTCACACCATACATTCCATACCGCTTCTTTCTCAGTCCATCCCTATCCTTCCATTTATGAGGCCTTCTCCTCCGAGTTCCTTGCTCCTCGTGCCTTCTAGAGTACTATAGACTATGGATGAATATCATATTCTGAAAATTATCTATCAATTTATCTGGAGGTATATATTAGTGTACTGAATGATTAATTTATCAAGTGTGTACTATGTGGCTATTGATTATTTATTGGTGAATACCATATTCTTAAAATTATATATCGATTTACCTGAAGGTATGTATGTGATTGTGGGAAGGAAAAAAAGGGACTTGGGAAGGAGTAGAATGGTCTTATGACAAATGGCTTATTGAAAGTGAAAGGATACTTCACGTATTTTTTTTGGGGGGGATGTTACAAGACGGGCGGACTACGTTAGTAGGAGTTCCGTCCCACCTTATCTCTTCGGTTTCCACTCTAAGATTAATGTCACGAGGTACGTGGCACAAAAGGAACAGATCCCTAAGCATAACAAAAATCATAGGGGGCGGGCACCAGAGAAATAAATATAGAGCGGGCTTCCTATTTGGCCATGTTTCTTCTAGTATCTATCTTAAAGAAGAAACTCAAAAATTATAAGCCCCTCTTTTTAACAGAGTGTCAGTCCCATGATTAAAAACAAGAAAATTGCAATACATATTATATGGCCAAATATTACATACCAAGCAAATTAGCCATTTAAAAAACCAATACACACATTTAGGTAAATCGATACACAATTTCAAGAATATTATGTTCACCAACACACGGTATATGGTTAGATGATACACTTGGTAAATAGTTATTTAGCAATCCAATACACACCTCAAAGCAAATTGATACAAGAACATTATATTCACCAGTACATACTACGTGGCTCGTGATACATACCCGTTAACTTCCTGATACATATTGCAAGCTTATTTGATATACACCTACCAGTGATCCAATACACACATTCAATTTCTAGAATATGCTTTTTACCAATATACATTACATGACCAAGTGATACACACTAATCAAATTAATCATCACGCAAGCTAATACATACCTCTAGATAAATCGATACATAATTTTTAGAATACAATGTTCATCAGTACCGATACACGTTTTTTAGTTTTGTTTAATTCAAGAAATTATATACATGTCATTGCTTAGATTTTATGAGCTTTTAGGTGCAAAAATCCTAAAAAAATGCAAAATTTGGAGGAAAGAGAAACTAGGAAGGAGAAGGAAGGCCTCATGGATAGAATAAACAACATGATGATAAAGAAGATAGATGGAGAGGTTGGACGAGAAAGAAAAAATAAATGCAAATAGTCTCTGTTCATGAATGATCTTTTTTGGCGCGTGTAGTTTTTTTTATTTTTTTTAAGTGATGGAATTATCCTTATTTAACTTCTAAGTTTCTTTTTTAAGATTGGCGTTAAAGGAGATGTAACAAAATAGAAATCTCGCTCTATATGATATTCTATAATATTTGTCCTATATAATTTTTGTTCTCCTCATCAATCTTCTCTGGTGCACACACCAGAGGATTTTTGTTCATCTTTTGCACCCAAAAAGCTAGATGCATGAATGGACACTGGGGCATTGTATTGGGATGCCAAACACACAAGATTAAGAGTTTGTGTGGGAACCTTCCATTTCTGATATGGGCAATCCATGCATGCACAACCCTCTATGTTGCAAAAAATGCACCACAAATAATCCCACCTCTATTGGAATAAAGAAGGATGCATCTACTGCTCCATTGGTATGTAGTCAGGTATATATGGATGCTAGTTATCAAAATCATACCTGATCGAGGGCTTGCGTTTGATGACGAACATCAGACACCGGCAGATGGAAGAGTGTGGGTCATTGGAATGAATTTATTCACATATTTATTATTTAAGATCGCATCCTGAAGAGAGGCTGAAGAATGATTCCAAACTGCCACCTACCTATCTTGGAGGAGGATATCCACAGAATATTCTCAAACATAGCCATGGCCATTATATTTATTATTATTATTATTATTATTATTATCAATTCTGATGTACGGTATAATGTCTCCATATGATTATTGTATCAAATTAGACTTTAATAATCATAATCATAAATATTAAGAGACAGTGAGATGATTTAATTATTCATAAAGGATAAAGCAAATAGAAACTGATATTTTAGATTAATTAGGAAAACTTTCCCAAATGTTAGTTTCACTCTGCAAATTAAAAAAACACTGCTTGTAGAAATTAATGAGTTTTTTATAAAAGTGCCACTGAAATAATGTGTAATTGTAGCATGGAATTCCAAAAGAGAATTGTTTCGATTGGTATGAATTTTCTTAGTCGCAAAATAGATCGAGTTTTTTTTTTTAATTTATGTCTATTAATCGAGCGAACATCATAAGATATCAATCTAGATCTTAGTAACAACGATCGACAAAAATTTAATAGAGACATGGAGATTATAAAAGCTACATGAGTTGGTATTCAATAGCTTGCATGGAGCTAATATGAAATTATGTACTTGATGATATAGATAATAATATAAATAAAAATCTAGAAAGATTAGCACATAAAACTTTGTTATCCGAATAGATGGAACGATCACTGGTCATAACACATATATGCTATCCTTTACATATACAGATGATAAGATAGTCTGAAGTATTACATGGATGCTTATAACAGTAACTGAAACCTTTAATTAGATCAGAGCATATGTCAGAGCTACAGTAGCCCTTAATTTAATTCAACACCGATGTTACAGCTGCATCAATTTATTTCTCGGTTAAGCCATCCAAATCAATGCATCTTATTGGATGGCCAACATCCTTGGTTTAGAGAATTACCAATGATGGGCATCCCTTAAATGAACCCAATCATCCAATCAATGGTTTCAACTTGAATGCTTACAAACAAGCCAGAAAGCAACTCTTTTTTGATGGTAAGCTAGAAAGCAACTCCCTCTCACCCTTATTGAGTGATACTGACACAGGTGCCCACTCCAAATCTCCTACCCGCGATCTCAGCTACACCTAATTATTTGGAGAATCCAGCTAAAGAAGAAAAGGCCAATCAAGGTGTCCACTCTAAATCGCCTATCTGTGATCTCAGCCATACCTAGTTGGAGAATCCAGCTAAAAAAGAAAAGGTCAACCAACCTATTGAATCTTTTCAGCATTTTTAGAATTATTGCCATAAAATTTTGCTTTATTTTTCTTGTCTTTCTACTTATGCGTGGCTCGTTCTTATTATATAAAGACCCCGCTTCCTTGCATTAGATTCATTGAAGTTTTGAGTAAAAAAAATAATGTTCCACAAGTTTCCTTTTGCTGTGACCACAAGAGAATAACATGCTTGCTCTTTCCTTTCCATCCTTATTCGAAGGCGACGTGCTCGCCTCGACCCGCTTCCCCTATATCAGATACAGTGTGGTAAAAATTGCTCTCTCTCTCTTTCTACGTGATTGATTGTGGAGCTTGCTGCAGCAACTTCTGACCGTAAAACTATACTGTTTACTCCCTCCATTGGCTTGTGATAGTGAACCATAAGATAATGGTTGTTCGTGATATCATCACGGAATGATTGGACTGATTATGATGGGGAGTCAGCTCCCTCCATTGGCTTCCGAGATGCCAAGTGTTGGCTAAGAGCTTAGTTTACGATGATGCAGTGCATTCTCACACTTGATAACAAAGAAAGATCTTGAAGTGTGTGTTGGTGAAGGGAAGGAGGGAATTGCAGCTGCTGGAAGAAAGAGAGTATGGAGACGTCACTCTTTATACAAGGCCTGAAGGCTACTATTAGCTCTCCAAAATGGAGAAACCCCCTCAAGCTCCCAATCATGGAGTTAAATAATTGCACCTCATTTCCTTTTCCGCGCGTCCTTCATGTGCTACATGTTTTCCTCTAGTCCACACCCAAATTTATGGGGTTGCTTTCTTCCAACTCACCAAGGGGGGTTGACGACAAGGATGCCATGTCCGCTCCTGTTCTATTTGTCAGAAATACCCTTTTTAGAGAATTACGTAATAAGTAGGTGGTTTGGAAGAGCGAAATACCCTTTTTACAGAATTACGTAATAAATAGGTGACCGTAGACCTAAGATGAAATCATTCTATATGGATTCGTTTTACTCCAGAGCGAAATTATTAAAATGGATTCATTTCACCCTAGGTCTACGGTGGATCCGATCGACCTACTAATTTCTCCCTCAAAAGGGTTAAGACTCTCAATTATCTTGGCCATTGGCGAGGCTTCTCACCTAGTTTTGATTCGAGATAAGTAGGTGGTTTGGAAGAGCCTAGTTTAATCATGACCTTGGTCCATGGCTCGTTGGTCCCATTATCCGTTTAATCACCTAGTTTTGATCAGTGGGAATTGACAAGGATTCAAACTCAAAACTTAGTGCGCATACATATGAAAACGGTTGAAAAGCAGAGATGGAAACTGGTGATCCTGCAGTTAATTAATTGTAGGACCTTTTCTTTTAAGGATGTTAGATATCATTCCTTCTCATGGGTTAATACGATATCTCAAACTTTGGATTGGTGGATGGGAATGGCTCCTTTTTCACTTTTTGTGTCTCTTTATTTATTACTATAGATCAGCATAATTTTAGAAATTACGTAACAATCTGTATTATTTATGATTTTTTTTTATTAACATGATCAGTCATTAAACTCTTTTTTTGGACCTTTTCTTGTGAAATTTCTATATACATTATCACCTCACTGCTCAAGACTAGTAATAAGTTTTGTACATGGAAAAGAAGAAGAAGAGGACTAATATTATTGCATGGGAACTGTACTCTCTAGTTCCGAGAATGAATGGGAGAGCCCCATGGAGCCATCACGGCCATCCATGTATCAGGCGGGGCTTTGTGATGAGAAGGAAGCAATTCCGGCAAGTTTTCTTGACTTGCTGCTGTCAAGCAACTATTCATGTGCATGGGTGTTATTGTCTTTTGGACAGCCCAATGATTAAGCGCCGCCGTATCTTCTTGTCCGAGTTCTCGCCATTATTTTTTTTTTTTTACAATAAGAATCATTACTTCCTTTATGCAATAGCAATTTTAATCAATTTATAATTGTTTTCATTCATTATTTTAATCCCCAAACATATTCCCCACTCTAGTAGGGTTCAGTTAGAACTTTAATGACCTACAAACATAATTTTAATACACCTTCATCGAATATATATATATATATATTGATGCTATCAATCTAACTCTAACTTGATTTAGTTTCAATCTGGATCGAATACGAATAATTCAAACACAATTTTCAAGTTTAATCTAAGTGAGACAAGAGATTCGCAATGCCGGTTTCGTATAGTTAATAGCTCAATTAGTTGACAAGGATGGTTGCGACTTTCAATGGCTTGATCCAAGTTTCTTCGTACGTTAAACCACAATCATGGTTTGCTGTAACTAGGATTAGTTGATAAGAAGGGTTAGAACTTTTAATGGCTCAATTCGAATTTCTCCATACGTTTAGCCAAGGGCTGGTACCGGTAAGGTCTAGAACTCGGTATGCTTGAATCGAAAAAAATGCTTCGTCGCACCATTCCCATCCTCACACCCGTCCCTACTCCTGCTATTTGATGGAATGATTTACCAATGTTACCCTATGCGTCGCGCCAATCATGGACTATTAAAGGGACAGAGTGGTGGTGGGAAGCAAGACTCTTTTAATTGAATCCCACAAACCAACCGGGTGTGACCCACAAATGAAACTGGATCAAAGGGCTGCAGCTTTCATGTGAAACTGAATCTCCGTCTTTTTTGATGCTTGCTTATCTCAGGCACAGCAAACATTGAGATCGTTATCCTTAATATTCTATGTCACCAAAATATTCATTCACACATTGACAAAAGGATTTGATGCCTCACATTTTATTTAGTCACCCCTAACTTGACATGGACGAAATCAGAATATTATAAGCAACATTAATTATGAGAAGGAATCTCTATTTCACTGCGAAACCCCTTTCGGAATTAAAACCCTAGCTAGGTCCATAGCATTTGCGCAACATGGCAAATTAGAACTTAGCATGAGATTACAATGGTCCCTCCTTCGGTAGGTGGCGCAATTAATCTACATACATGCATGCAATGATCTTCTGGCCTGCTGTATTATATACTATACAAGTTAAACTAGAAAATATTCTTAAAACATTCTCAAGTGATAAGAAAAACAACATTGATACAGTACTGCTACATTGTCTGATTCCTATTCTTTTTTTTTTTGAAGGAAAAAAAATGATGAATAGATTGTCTGAATCTTATCTAATTATCTTCCAATTATATATATTCTTTCGTACAAGTTAGCTAGGACCGACAATATTTGTCATTAATCCGTGCCTCTATGTCATGGATAGAAAGAGACCAAACATGCTCGACCCCACTCGACACGCTTTGTTGCAAATAATTTATCCAACGGCAAACTTTTTAGCCAATTATTTCACCATGCCAACTTGTCATCATCATCCAAATCTTTTTCCTTTTCCCTTTTTTTTTTTCCGAGCGTAACGACCTTATATGCCTTGAAGTTATTCTGCGTTAACTCAACTCATGACACATCAGCCGTGGGGCTTGGCTTTCCTTTACCTCTAGAAGGATTTCTTGTGATCATGGATTTTCTCTAGTTCTTGTAGAACAAGCATGAGGCCCTCAGCATTGTCCCGGAGATTGCGACGGCTCCAGGTGATAGAGATGAGAATTCAAATGCCAAGGGCGCAGCTTTGAATGCCTAACTATCCAAAATTCAAGCCTTCCCCTTCTATATATATGCATCAAAGCCTTCAACTCTCGAGAATTTAAGACTGTTATAGCTTGCCTGCTCCCCACAACAAAGCCTTGAGCAAGGTCTCTCCTTGTACTGCAATCTTTGATCACCTTTTTTTGCCACCCTCTCCTCTTGCAATCTATATTCCTGCATCTGTCTATATATATATCCAGCTACCTGGTTAGTAACATATAGAGATCAAGATGGGATTGAGAGACATCGAGTCCACACTTCCTCCAGGGTTCAGGTTCTACCCAAGTGATGAGGAGCTTGTTTGCCACTATCTCTACAAGAAGGTGACCAACGAGAGTATCTCTGGGGGAACACTGGTTGAGGTGGATTTGCATACTCGCGAGCCTTGGGAGCTTCCAGGTGAGTTCCCTTCCCATTCTCTATGAAGTTTCATGGATGTCTGCTCGCTAAATCCATACTATGCTCGGGCTCGTAAAATTCCTTGAATTTTCTCCTCTTCATTGCATCTGAATCTCTATTCTTTTTTTTACAGAGACACGTAATATTCTTTCTTAGAAGTGCTTAACTGGCAAAGAAATAGCTATAAAGATTGGTTCTTTCAATCTGATCTATTGTTGCATAGCTTTGGCTTATTCATCAAAAAAGGATTTGCTTTATGTTTCTTTTCTCATCAATCGTTGAAATTTATAATAGCCTCATCAGCGTTTTCCTTCTCTTATCAAAAAATTTTGAAAAGGAAAAAAAAAAAAAAAACTATTCTCATGCACAGTCTTCGGACAAATTTCTTGTAGATTATCTTGAGTTTGGTACGTTAAGAAATTCTTAATAGTTAAGCAAGGAGCGAGCACTATGGTTTTTTTTAATATATATATCATGATCTTATAGGGAAATCAGGAAGGAAGCTTAATTATTTTTCAGTCCAAAGTTTTGCAGCCATATATAGAGTTAGAATAATATCTCTACCATGGTAATTATAGTCTACAACAACCATTTGATCCATATTCTTGACATTAATTAAGCTAAAATCATGTTGCTTGGCTAGCTAGCCATTTGGCCTTTCAGTATCCTAATGGTTGCGTGAGGATCGATACAGGTATATATTTAGTTCCACATCAATTATTCACTCGGTAGATATTTAAAATTTATGTAAGATCAAAGAACTCAAATAATACCTTCTAGCTAATATTTTGGCTGAGCTCCTAAGTTATTGCAAATGGTATCAGAGCAGGTCCAGCCTATAGCAACGCTCTAGCACAAGCTCATTAAGGCTGATCATGAGCCGATCGTGGTGCTTATGATTAGATTTGAACGGATTTGAATCCTTAGCCCAATGAGATCATCTTCTTAAATGGAAAAAAGTATGTGAAGATTCATATGGATGTATATTCAGTCTTATTTGGGTATCTGAATTAAGGAACTCAAAAAACTGCCATCTAGATAGTTTTTTCTAAATTGGGATAGCTTGTTAAATTATTGGTCCCCTGTAGCGTATACAAGACCTCCAATGTTTGTCATGATGTTTATAATATTCCAATCCCGTCTTTTTAGAAGGAATCACATGAGGAACAGTACTATTTTTGTCGTCCTCTTTAAACCTAGGGTAGGTTTCATCTTGCTTGCAGTTTTATTTCTAGCTTTTTTTTTTTTTTACTTTGATGACTTCTCTAGCCTCAAAACTAATTAAGCCTGTCTCTTTATTTCTTGGTCTCAGATGTGGCTAAGCTAAGTGCGAACGAGTGGTACTTCTTCAGTTTCCGGGATCGCAAGTATGCCACTGGCTCGAGAACCAATCGCGCAACCAAGACCGGATATTGGAAGGCCACCGGAAAGGATCGAACGATCCATGATCCTGCATCGCGTGTGATCGTTGGTATGAGGAAGACATTAGTGTTCTACCGAGGGCGAGCTCCCAATGGGGTGAAGACTGGTTGGGTCATGCATGAGTTCCGGTTGGAGACCCCACATTCACCCCCTAAGGTATTTAAACCACTGTTTCCTTGGCTGCTTTCTAATTGTCTTCATTTCTTCCAGATGCGTAGCTTAATTTGCTGAAATACTTGCTTGATAGTGCTCCTTAATTGTTTCCACCCTCATACTTGGACTAAGTGGAAGTAAAACATCGGTATTTATCTCATCTATTTTGCTTGGTATGTATGTTTTGCTATTGGCCTTTATAGTAATTTGCTCATTAAAACGTAATGAAACAGCCTTTTGTCTCCGAAAATTCAGGAAATCTAGCTGAGAATATGAAAGACAGAAAGGAATGATACGTGGCAAATAATTAGTCAGACAAGAGTTTGTAAGACAACAAAACACTTCAAAGAAAAGATGAAGAAAATTTATTTGCAATTATGTCTTCTGCAAGTATTGAGCAGATCGATGCACCAATAGAACAACTCAAGATCAAGGAAAAGTCCCCTCACATAAATTTTTTCGTTCTTCTTCGTACACTCTTCAACTTCTTTATGGGCAATTTTTACAGTTCAATAGACGTTGATCTATCCTTTAAAAAAAAAAAAAAATTCCCCACCCTCCAAAAGACTCCACTATAACCATAAATTCCTGTTGACTAATTTCATAACAACCAGTCCAACACATTTTTAACTACTTTTATGAGACAAAAATACCCCTCTCTCATAAGTATCCGATTTCTTCTTTCCAAATTGAAACTCAATTTCTTCTTCTCCCATTACGTCTTCCAATACCCCGCAAAAAAAGCCGACTCATCATCATATCAGAATACAGAGCTCATATAGTTGTATACTAAAAATAGCATACAGAGATCCTTCAAACCACTTATGAGATTATTCGGCTTATTAAATAGCTTAACATGTCTCCTTACATACCACTATCTTTTATAAAAAAAAAGTTGTTGTTTTTTTGAGTTTTTCTTTTTGGTAAATTCTTTATAAATAATTTATGTAAACTCTCTCTTTTTTAATAAATATCGAATGGCTTTGCCTCTCTCTCTTTATCAATATATATATATATATATATATATATTTCATTAATTAGAAGGAAAAAGGCAATAGCTTTAAGCATCTGATGCTTCCCAAGTGGGTCAGATAATTTGACTTAAAAACACTTTCCAGCGGTGCACCAACGTTCATTGGCGACCATCTTGCTCGAGCTTATCTGCTGCATGTGATGTGAGTTTGCTCGGGACAAGCTCGCATCTACCTTACTTTTGTTTCTGCTGCTCATTTGGGTGCTTTGCTTTGATGGCAGGAGGACTGGGTGCTGTGCAGAGTTTTTCACAAGAGAAAAGGGGAGACGGAGCTGGCCGACAACATTGGCTCCTCCTCCCCAACTTCGGGTCCTTCCTCTTCCATGGCGGACCAGCCCATGGCGGATGGGTGCTACGACCAGATGAGCTCGTCGCTGGCCGCCGTCACTCACCAAGAGGAGAGCAACGCAAACCCACTCCTCAATTTGGCACTGATGCACTGCAACTTTCTTGACTTCCCACAGGAGATGGGGATGGGCTCAAGGGGAGGGGATGAGTATGGGTTCCTCTTGGATATGGGGTTTGAGGACCCTGACGTGGGGGAGGGGGCCATGCCAAACCTAGGAGATGTGAGATTCCAAGGTGGCCAGGATAAGCTATACTTTTAGAGACTTTGGATTCTAGGGAGGATATGGTTGTTGGGAGGGAGATGCATGCTTCCAAACTAGGCATTTCATGTTGATTTGGATTTGAAGAGAATGATTGAGGTGGTATATGTGTACCTGTTACCTAGTAGGTGATCAACTACACGGCAATGTCGTTTTTTTTGTAAATATTACGTTTGTTGCATCTAATAAAAAGCTATTTATGTGCAAGAAAAAAAAATTGGAATGAGTGCTTAATTATTTACTTATCTCCTCTTTCTAATTTTTTGGAGGAAATGAGGAGGGATTAGAACGTACCCGACCCTCATTTAAATACCATTAGGTACCTATTTTGGCTCTTGCATGTATTTTAGTCCCCTTATTTTGTTGCATACAATGATACAAACGCTTGATACGTCACCCACGATGCCCTTGAGAAACAGCCATGTCTTCTTTTATGTGGTCTTGAGCTCAAGGAAAACAAGGGGCCTCATAATGCTTAGATTCATAGAAATCTAGATGGAAATATTTTTGGGCACCATAGATTAGAACCGCAGATCCGGCCGCCACCTGCAGCTTTCTACATTTGAGAATGGAAAATAGTGAGCTGCTGATACAGTACAGCCTGCAGGTGGACTGCAACCTGCCGTATGATTCGATCCTTATTATGGTTATGGGTTTACGCTTTTGGCCAGATCATTGGAGACAAACTTAGCCACAACAAATTAAGATTGGTGACAGCAAGCCTACTGATAGATTTCCTTCACACACGCATATACGCAAAGACCCCCCAAAAAAAAGGAAATAAAATGTTACACAAATAGATTTCCTTCAAGACCAGGCTCATTAACCAAGTTGCAAGGGAAAAACTCTTTAGTTTGCCTTGAAATATACCCCAATGGCTATATCAGATCGGGTCTCATTATAATGAACGACATCTTTTCTTATTTTATAACAAATATAGAAGTTTGGTTTGAAAATAAAATAAGATAAAATAAAACAACACTTTTTATGGACTTATAAGAACTTCTGGGATGTTAATATATTTATTGGCACCATACTATGCATTAAAAAGCCCTTCCTTATATTTTCTAGAGTGCCCACCCACATAGACACAAAGTTACCCATTTTGTTGCGCCTGTGCTGCACTTGTGCCAGTATACAAACAAGGAGTACGTTCAATGCATGCATGCAATTAACAAATATAGGAAGTCTCCGACCCTACTACTGGAGAATGAAATAATAATAAAAAAGAAAACGCATTCAATAAACCACCACCCTGACCCTCCCTCTTCCATACGTCTCGATCGATTTCTTGCCAGTTTCTCATTGACGAGCTTCCCTGAACTAGTTTCTTTCATGATCTGGTACTCTATGGTGTGAACCTTTGTCTCAAAAGGTCCACCTTTTCCACGATGAGATCCTTCATCCTCCTTTTTACTTCTTCCTTCCAACAAGATATAATAAAAAATATATCCGTAGGCTCATAGACCATGGTGCCAGACCATGGTGCCCTTGGAGAGATGTTTGAGGTCATAGTTTATTATTATTATTATTATTATTGTAACAACCCAGAACTTCATCCAAAATGGCGAGCCGTAAGGTATTATTTAGATTTTTTTCAGCAAATAACTAATGTGGGACTAAAGACATGCTCGCACGAGTCCTCGTATACTTTTTCCATTTAAGCTCCAACGTAATCGTCGAGCTAAGGGTTTAAATCTTTTCAAATCTAATCACAAGCACCATGATAGGCCCGTGGTCAGCCCCAATGGATTCGTGCTTATTTAGGTTCCTAGTCCACATAAGTTATGGGCCGGATATGCTCTAATACCATTCATAATAACCCAAGATCTCACCCAAAATGGCTAGTCGGAAGGTATTATTTGGATTTCTTGATCTTGTATAAGTACCCAAAATCTATCCAGCGAATAACTGATGTGGGACTAAACACACGCCTGCAAGGATCCTCATAGGTACCTTTTTAAGGTCATAGTTTAGGGTGAACTTAATAGTTGTGTTACTCCGCGTCGCCGCACCCCAATCCAAAATAATTTCTTTGAGCAAGAACCCATGATATTATAAAGCTTGTCAAAATAGAGTTCCAAGTTCACCATGTTTAAGCTAATCTATATGTTGGCTTCAATTAAGTAATCAGTAATGCTAGAAGGTGACCATTTCATGCAAATGAAAGGTTCTCCTTCGTGCGTGCCACACTGATCAAGGAAAAAAGTTCTCTTGTATGCGGCTTGAAAGATCGCTTTATTTGACTAGATTGGTGTAATATATAGGGAGTATTTGAATATTGAGTTGCTTGGTTCAAAAGAACTATTTATATGCAGTAATGCCAGGAAATTCTACTACATACACATAAATAATTGCATTGCTATGTGGCAAGAAGGAATTGATGAGACCCACAGATGTGTTTACAGAAACAAGTGGTTAGTTGATTGGGGAGTTACCAAATTAGCAGTTATGCACTACAACAAAAAAGGTTTTTGCTGACTCTATATTGCCGACGCTAGATAAAAGCGTCGCTAATGCCCAATTTTCTTGTAGTGATGGGTTGCTTAATTAACTTTAAATGTGGATATAATGGGGCATTTTCTATTTCTATTTCTTTAGATCTTTTTATTAGAAAAAATAAATGATGTAGACTATGCGGTTGTTTCTTTTTGTTAAAAAAAAAAGGATGGAGGGAGTTCCACTAGCTTTCATTAAGATAATGATTATATTTAGATTTTTTTTAAATTTGAAACTATGGTTTTATTTAGATTCAAATTTTTGTATTTTCGAAACGGATTTTTTGGGTCGTTTTGTTGTCAAAATGAGAAAGATCAAAAAATAGAAATTTATGTCAAGAAGAAAATCATAAACTTGAAAAATTTTGATGGTGGAAAATTCTAATTTGGTGATCTTAAAGCGCAACCAAATGTACAAAATTCTAAACCAATGAATCATTTCGTCAAAAATCACAAACTATAATGATTATTTTAAGGAGATCACCCTAAATTCCAAATATTCTATCAAAATCTAAAATTCTCTAAAAACAACAATGTGCTGTAGACCTATAAACCAGTAGTTGCATCCATCTCCAAGTAAAAGGAAAAAAAATGGATTTAGATTTGGTTGGTTCTGTTTTTCTTGTATTTTACTTAGATAATTCTCATAAGTAGTGCATCAAATATTAATTCTTCATTTTTTGAAAAAATAACACTCCTTCAAACCCATTAAACAATTGTTTTAAAATTTTAAAACAATTTATAAATAAACATATTAGAAAAATGAGAAACATGAACAAGAGAAGGACCAATAGTGGCACAATGGTCAATGGATTTCCCCAAATAGCCGTGCTAGGAAGGAGGCTAATCTTTCCAGCCTGCATATTTTGACTTATAGACTGAAAAACTGGAATCCCATGGTGCAGGTTTTAAGTTCCAAAAATTCTACAAATTAGAAACACAAAAAACGTGGCCTATGTTACATAGCAAGTGGATGACTGGGCTTAGGCCATTCAAGTATGCTATATGTTTACCTAATAATCCCACCTCAGCGAATCAAAACCAATCTTCTCGATCGAATCCACAATCTAATCTCACTAAATGCTTTTCTTAATAGAACTAATCTTAGTGCTTGGAAAGTTGCTTAATTGCCTAATTATTAGTCCTATCAGTTCCAACCCTTCTTTCCCTCGTCCACTATAATAATTTTACTTGTACACATGATTTAATTTGCTTTATGGCATGATTGACAGCACCTGTGGTGGTTGTTGTGGTTATGGTTTTGTCTACCAGCTAGCTTGATGTTCGAATTGAAATAATATCTTCTGGCTAATTTTTTTTGAACAAAGTTCTGTATTATTATAAATAAAGAAGAGTATGCACTGCTCTCCTCTCCACCAGGAGCACCAATCTCCCAAGATAGATGGAATTGGTGCGGTACACGGATCACATGAGCGATGGACAAGCTTCGTGAATAAGCCCACTGATCACCGCATTCCGGTGTGCCGCGGGGGAATGGAAGGTGTGATGAAGCTTTTTCTCATGATAAATATGGGCATCGTAATGAAGTACCAACTCGGTTCGTGGAAAGAAGCCGGCAGTCATCATTTTACGATCCTGTTGACTGTGTCATCCAAGAAGGATTGGTCGTCTCCCAATCTTCCAAATGGTTCCGTGTGAAGAGAGGCACAAGAGATAGTGCCATACAAAAAAAGCATTCCATAGGATAAGGTTCAAGCCATGAAATATTACACACGATCCAAACTGCTTTCAATTCACCAATGATAAAAATATTGATACATTAAAAAAATATATAAATTAATAAGACCAGATTCGTCCTCCCCCCATATATATATATATATATATATATATATATATATATATATATATATATATATATATATATATATATATATATATATATATATATATGATACAGTCACCTATAAGTAAGTAAATTAAAACTATAATTACAATTAATAGAATAACCTTAAAAGGAATAATATATATATATATATATATATATTATTCAGAATCAAAAGAAATTTATTTTAGCACAAAAGAAATCTATTCTATAGAACATGTAATAAATTTAAATCATAAATTGTAAATGCTACAGGTTTACTAATATTAAATTTGAAATAAGGTAAATGGAGATAGCAGGTCAAAGCGCGTTAATGCTGTCCCAAAAAAGTATTTACCCCTACGTATGGATCCTCCGGCAATCTTTCTCAGAGATACGACGACCCAAAACTTCTTCTTCAGTACGTCTCGGAAGAAACCAATACGAACCCGATCAGATTTGCAGATCCAGCAAAAAAAGAAAATAAAAATAAAATAGAACTTCGCTAAATGAAAGCGCAAAAAATAAAATCAGACCAAGAGGAGAAAGAGCAATATTTTTTTCAGAATTTTTCTAGAATTTCTTTTCTCCCTTTTTATTCCATCCCCAAAATGGAGGAAAAGGGGGGTTTTTATAGCTCTCTTGGGCCAACGTCTCGTTGGCCCAAAAAGGCATAAAAGGGGCAAATTCGCGGACGTGTTCACGCTTTCCACGGACAAGTCTGTTCGCGGATGGCGCCAGCGCGCGCTCGAGACATGCGTCTTGGGTCGCGCGCCAAAATTAATTTTCCTAACAATTTCTCATAAAAATTAATTTTTTAAAATAATTTCAAAGTTAAAACAAAATGTTGGATATCTTATATTATGTAATAGGTGTAGGTGCCTTTCGGTTTGAACCTTCACTTAGTGATAATTGATTACATCTGTAGAGTCAAGGTGGTCTTAACCGTGAACCTCAGTTCATGGCTTAGATTAAATCAACAGCACACAAAATATAGCTCGATCTGGGTTCTAAGCGGGTTGCGCTAACATGGCCATGCACAGATATCTTTCATGTGCTTTTTAGGAAATCGTCCATTTTTCATAGTTGCGGCCTCACGATTGCACATATGGGTGAGTCCTAATTGGGAAGCTAGCAAAAAAGCTCTTGCCTCTTGGGTCTCAAACTTATTAAGAGTTATACAAACAAACTCATCCTATTGCTTGCTTTTATGAACGCTAGCGTCATAGGAATGAGGAAAATATAAAATAGTATTCCTCTTAATTACACTCCAGTTTGTTTCTACCTATTGAACCTTTTAAGCTTGGGTTCCCATCGTGGTGATCTATCTTTATGAGCTAAGCTTCATCTCCCTTGACGACTCTAGAACTACTGTTCTAGACAAATCTTTTGTAAGTTGATCAGCCAAATTATTTTCGAATTTTACAAAATTCAAAGCTATAACATTATTTTTCAATATATATCTTAATGATTTATGACGCACTTTTAAGTGCCTGTTCATTTTTATATTGGCGTTTTGTTGGTAGCACTTGTCTATTGCATATTTACAGTCATAATATAAGGAGATATGTGATAAAGTTGACTCATCTACATGAAGATCTATAAGTAGATCTTTGAGCCACTCAGCCTCAATGCTAGTGGTGTCTAAAGCAATTAGTTCAGATTCCATGGTACTCCCAGATATCAAGGTTTGTTTGGTGGATTTCCAAGATACAGCAGCACCTCCTAGAAGAAAGACATATC
The DNA here is from genome assembly GCF_009389715.1 of Phoenix dactylifera. Lineage (NCBI taxonomy): Eukaryota > Viridiplantae > Streptophyta > Magnoliopsida > Arecales > Arecaceae > Phoenix > Phoenix dactylifera. Next base: position 1,140,756 of record NC_052393.1, on the reverse strand, counting down.
ATGTGGTAGATTTAACATTTAAGGTATTGCTGATTCAGTTGGCATCACTATAGCCTTCTAGAACAGCAAGAAACCCACTAAAGTGCAAACTATAGGACTTGGTACCCTTAAGATACCTAAGGATCCTCTCTAATGTTGTCCAGTGATCTTTATTTAGATTAATAGTATATCTACTAAGTCTATTTACAGCATATGCTATGTCTGGCCTAACGTAGTTTGCTAAGAAGCCTAGTGAGCCTATAATTTGAGCATATAGGCTTTGAAGGATAGGAATTCCTAAGTTCTTCTTAAGGTGTGTAGAGAGATCAAAGAGAGTAGAGATAGGCTGACAATCGGTATAATTAAATTTATTGAGAATCTTGTCAACATAACGACTTTGGGATAACTCAATTCTATTTTCACTTCTAATTATTTTGATATTTAAAATTAAGTCAGCTTGTCCCAAATCTTTCATATCAAACTTATGACATAAGAATTGCTTTAATTAATCAACTATCTGAAGATCTATCTCAAAAATAAGTATATCATCTACATAAAGCCACAAGATCATAAATTTATTTCCAACTCTTTTATGGTATACACATTCGTCTGTATTATTGATTTCAAATCCACATGTCTATAATTTCATCAAATTTCAAGTCCCATTACTTGGGTGCTTGTTTAAGACCATAAAGAGATTTGACTAATATGCAAACTTTCTTTTCTTGGCCTGAGATTATAAATTCCTCTGGTTGGTCCATATAAATTTCTTCATTTAAGTCTCAATTTAGAAAAGCTATTTTCACATCCATTTGATGAATCACTAATCTATGGATGAAGGCTAATGCTATCAGGACCCTAATAGTAGTAATCCTAGCTATAGACATCAAAGAAATCCATCCCAGGTCTCTGAGTAAAATTCTTGACAACTAATCTAGCCTTAAATTTATCTACAGAGCCATCAGGCCTAAGTTTCTTCTTAAATATCCATTTGCACCTTATAATTTTATAGCTAAAAGGAAGATCAATCAGTTTCCAAGTATGATTTTGGATAATTGACTGCATCTCATTATCCACAGCTTCTCTCCAAAAAGATGAATCCAAAGATTTCATTGCGTCCTCAAAAGTAGTTGGAGAGTCCTCTATAAGAAAGGTATAGAAGTCATCTCCAAACGATTTCTCTACTCTAGATTTCTTACTCCTCCTAGGTTCTGCTTCTACTTCTATTTCTCTTGTCCTTATTCTACTAGAGCTATTAGCTATACCACTATCCACTAGAGTTCTAAGTGGAAAGGTATCCTCAAAATATGTTGTATCTCTGGCTTCTATGATAGTGTTATTACTAATATCATTTTTCTCTGAATTAATTACCAGAAATCTATTGGCATTACTATTGGCTGTATATCCTATGAATATGGCATCCACTATTTTAGGTCATATTTTTTTTCTTTTAAAATTAGGTATTTTCACTTTTGCCAAGCATCCCCACACTTTCAAATAGCTAAGATTATATTTTCTATATTTTTAAATTTTATATGGGGTAAAATCATTATTTTTAGAGAAAATCCTATTGAGAATATAATAGGCTAAAATTTTTTCTATAAACTCTCTGGTACTCCTAAGCTTATAAGCATGGAGTTAACCATATCCATTAAAGTCATATTCTTTCTTTCTGCTACTCCATTTGATTGGATAGAATAGAGAGCAGTCACTTCATGAATGATTCCATGATCTTCACAAAATTGAGTTATATCATTAGATGTATATTCACATCCCCGATATGATCTAAGAATTTTAATTTTCTTCTCATATTGGTTCTCAGCTTCGATCTTAAAAATCTTAAATTTGCTGAGCACCTAATCCTTGATTTTAAATAGGTAGATGTAATAGAACTTGGATAGATCATCTATGAAGGTCACAAAATATTTGTTACCTCTCCTATAAGTTCTGCCAGAGTCACAAACATCACTATGGATCAACTCTAATAGATCTGAATCCCAATTAATAAATTTAAAAGGCTTCCTAGAAAGTTTGGCTTCTACACAAATTTCATATTTCTCATGATTCTTAAGATCACTTTTTTGTATTAAATTTAGGTTCATAAGTTGCTTAATTGAATTATAATTTATATGACCTAATCTACCATGCCAAATAGAAGGAGATTCTATATTCATAATCAGAGGATTTTCATTCATTGAAGGAACTACAACATTCAACTTAAACAATCCTTCACTAAGGAATCCTTTTCCAATAAACATTACACCATGAGAAATTACAATTTTATTAGACTCAAAAATAAGAGAAAAGCCTTGTTGGACAAGCAAGGAACCACTAATAAGGTTTCTCCTAACAACCGAGACATGTTAGACGCCGTGCAGGGACAGAACTTTTCTAGAAGTAAGCTTTAAGTCCACACATCCCACTCATAGCACACGCGCCTCCGAACTGTTTGCCATGATCATAGCTCCTTTACTTGAGATCTGGTAAGAAGAAAACCAGGAGCGATCCGAACAAATATGAATACCAACTCTGGTATCAATCTACCAATCAAGTGCTTGTAAAGTCATGTTAACTTCAGGAGTGAAGAAAATAGACCTAAAGCAGTCTCAAAGGAGTCAGTGCCGGAAGTCACTATGTCGACTTGAGCACTGATTGTGTTTGGACCTTTCTTCTTGGATTGAAGAGGTGCAGTCTTTTTATAGAAACACTGAGGAGACAAATGGTTGGTCCGACCACACACAAAACAAAAACGACCACTGTCTTTCTCTTTCTTCTTCTTCTACTTCTAGGATTGGATAGGTTTCCCATTATAGTGGTGGTTAGGGTTTTTAGGATTGTAGGGTTTCTTTTTGAAATACTTATTTTGGGTATGACGGAAGGGTCGATTCTGATTTTTCTTAGGTGGGGCCTCTACATTATAAGCATTAGTTTTGTATCCAGTAGAGGTTTTACTCCTGAGCCTATGATGCTCTTCAATTCTAATGGAGTTCAAAACTTGGGTTAGGATGAGACCTCCTTGGGTATGGCTCAAAGTCTTAGCAAAATCAGACCAAGAATTAGGTAGTTTATCTATCAGACAGGCTACCCATAGTGATTCATCCAAATTGGTTCCATTAGCCCTAAGCTGGTGGATCATAATTTCAAAATTATGGATTTGGTCATTCATAGGCTTTGAGTCCACCATCCTAAAGTTATTGAAGTCGGAGACCTTGAACCTCTTTACCCCATCATCATCAAGACCATATTCGCTTTTTAGGGTGTCCCAGAGTTCTTTGGCACTTTTGGCTGTGTAATAAATGTCATACAGTCTCTCAGAAAGGGCACCAAGGATTCTATAGATGCAATGATAGTCAATCTCATTAGGTGTCCTTTTGGCTTTTCTTTGACACTATTAATTAGTGTATATAATCACTAGATATCACATAAATTCAACTTTTAGAAAAGTCTAAGTGCAAACTTAAATTAATTATTATGGATTAACCAATTTCTGAATTTCGTTGGAATGGGATTTGAAAATTACTCCTTGAGGAGTCCAAATGGAGGTATGATAAACCTCTTGGAGGTTAAGCAAATTATTACCTTATTAGAATAATTGATTACTTTATTAAAATAAATGATTACTAAGTTTATGCTAGCAAAACAACTATTGTAATTAAGATCTAATATGTCACAAATATAATAGAGAATTCAATGAATTATATATTAGAATAATTTATCATCTTATTAGAATAATTGATTACTAAGTTTGTGCTAGCAAAACAACTATTGTAATTAAGATCTAATATGTCACAAATGCAATTGAGAATTCAATGTATTATATATTAGAATAATTTATTATCTTATTAGAATAATTGATTACCAACAAAAATAAATACTTCTTTGGATTGTTAGCAATATATCACCTAAATAAGTAAATAAAACTATAATAACAATTAATAGAATAATCTTAAAAAGAAATAATATATATATATATATATATATATTATTCGGAATCAAAAGAAATCTATTTGAGCACAAAAGAAATCTATTCCATAGAACATGCAATAAATTTAAATCATAAATTGTAAGTGCTACAGATCTACTAATATTAAATTTGAAATAAGGTAAATGGAGATAGCTTGAATGAAGGCAGATCGAAGCGCGTTAATGTTGTCCTAAAGAAGTATTTGCCCCCATGTACGGATCTTCCGGCAATCCTCCTCCGGGATACGATGACCCAAAGTTTCTTCTTCTGTATGTATCGGAAGAAACCAATATGAGCCTGATCGGACTTGCAGATCCAGCAAAGAAAGAAAACAAATATAAAATAGAACTTCGCTGAATGAAGGCGCAAAAAATAAAATCAGAAAATGGCCAAGAGGAGGAAGAGCAATATTCTTTTTTAGAATTTTTTCAGAATTTCTTTTCTCCCCTTTTTTTTTTCCGTCCCCAAAATAAAGGAAAAGGGGGGTTTTTATAGCCCTCTTGGCCCAATGTCTCATTGGCCCAAAAAAGCATCAAAGAGGCAAATCCGCCAATGCGTCCGCACCTTCCGCAGATGCGGTCTGTCCGCGGAGGGCGCAAGCGCATGCTCAAGATGCGCATCTTGGGCCGCGCGCCAAAATTAATTTTTCTAACAACTGTCATCTATCAGGGAATTTGTAAGGCCAACTTTATGTATAATTCCATCAATTATATGTCTATCAAAAAAACTGGCCCTTTTGTGCTCCTTATATGGGTTAAGGTTGAGCCCAGGTCAGGTCTATTGGTCTTAATAGTAGAGGTCACCTCAGATAAGCCCACGGCCATCCTCCTCAAGACTTGAGAATTATTGCATCTGTAGGCGTGCGGACGCTTTTTATTATTCTACAATTACAGTCCGCTAGTAGAGGTTTGACTGCAACAACTCTATTCCATAAGATTCAATAGATTTCATATAATTTTTGATAATGGTGGAACCATAATGTAAGAAGAGTTTAAACAAATAGTGAGTATTTAAAAAACAGGCCAACCGGACCTGCAATTGGGCTGAAACTTCAATAAACTATACCAAGCCTTTGCCCAACTATAAAAAACAAATAGTGAGGTCCAATCAGGAGCTGGATCCATCGAGCACTAACATTGGAAACGGGAAACCAAATGGTTGGTCCTTTGGCACAAGTCATCATCCGGCCATTCATATGGCTGGTTGTACAACTGTTAATTAATTATACACTGCTTGCGTCCAAGTCTACACTACAAAGAGTAGAGTATTTAACAATGGCACACTGCATCTGCCCAGGTGGAGTATAGAGAAGGCGAGGAGATTAGAGCAAAGACTTGGAATTATAAAAGAAATCCAAAAAGATCAAAAAAAAGAGGATGGCAATTTTTTACTTGAAGGATAATTATGAGATAAAAAAGTGACTTAAGAAAAAAAAATTTGAGCAAGCCGAACTATTCTTTGGTGTCAAGATAATAGTCGTAAATAGTGATCAGTTTCTAAAAAAAATAGAAGAATGAAATATATTGTGGAACATGCAATGCATTGCAGGTGTATGATCAAGAATATAACATTAATATTAGGCCTTGTCTACCTCCTTTTATACCTTTTATTTTCCTGGTAAAGTATATAGAGTTAGTTCCTCTCTCCCTCTCTTTCTCAAGGGCTCGTTTCGTTCGCAGGAAAAGAAGGAAAAAAATGTGGTCAACGGAAAAGTAATGAGATGCTTCTTATTTGATTGGAGTTTTTAAAGAAGAAAAATGAAAATGTTGTATTCCCATGAAAATATGATTCCCACGTTCATGGAAAAGTCTTTCTCATGAGAAACATGAAAAAATTACTTTTACGTGAACCGGAAATCATTCTATTTTTATTTTTTTCCAAAAAAAATCTTTCAGCATTAAAGAGACATTAAAAACTTAATTTTTATTAAAGGTATAATAAAAATTACACATAACTTTTCCAAACATAAGCATTTTGGAAATCTGTCATTTTTTCATTGTCCACCAAACATGTCAAAAATACTTTTCTAAATATCCTCTTTCCAAGAATCTGCTTTTCAGAAGTCATATTTTTAGGAAAAAAAATACTTTCCGCAAACGAAACGAGCCCCAAGAAAAATCAGGAATCAAAATCTTATGGGCAAGCTGGTCAAACTTTCCTTCAGACAAAGCTTAATCTGACAACTTCTAATCTCTACGTAAGCCAAGATTTTTTTTGTTATTTTTTTCAAGCATGGACTAGTTAAGCTCATTGAAGCCCTTTACCGAATATAGCCAGGGCTACGAGTAGTATAGGTCAAGCCGGGTTCTATTCCGACTTGACTTGAAACTCACCTAAATTGGCTTTAGGATAATGATTGGACAAAGGTCGGAAGAACACTGGGGTCTCTTATGAGATCCAAGAGAAAATCCAGCGATCAACGGCAATGATGGCATGATGATCGGTCGCTCCTCCTCTGTAGTTCCCGTAGATTCCCAGAAGCTTCCAGGAGCTTCCAGCGCTAATCCTTCATCCTCTCGTACCCGAAACTTAATAAACGTCGGGTCTTTATCTACCCCCAAAAGAACAAATGCTACGTGGATGGCCCTGATTCGGAGATCATTAAATCTCAACTACTTTCTCGTGAAAAAAAATATGTGAGTTTTTGCTTTGTATTATCCCAATTTGATGTCCCCACTTCCAAACAATAATAGTAAAATAATAGTAATAATAATAGAAAAGAAAATTCCAATCTTATTCTGATTTGGTTAGGAGTTATTGAACTGGTAGACTTGGGTTTGGGGCTTCTAATCTTATTCCATCTTCTTGATTTCCCCCAACCCCCTGTTTTATTTTAAGTTTTTTTTTTTTTTGCCACCCCCAGATTCCCTACTGGTCTATAAATCTTCTTGTTCTCTCTTAGATTTTGTTTGATTTATTTATTAGAGGGGAAAGGGTGGGTTGTCCTGCTGCACCCCAAAGCCACTTTCCCTAAAGACTTGCGGTTTTGGTGGCCCGGGACCATCTCCTTGCAGGCTGATTAGGGTTAGGGTTGGGCTCAGATCTGGAGGAATTGGAATATTTCCCTATTTCTCCCTTTACTCAGATCTGGACTATTGACTTTTGTTATTTTTCATCTCACAAGATTTTGTGGAAATTGTTAATGAATTGCTGAATTCAAACCGCTTTAGGCCAACAGAAGATCTGTGGGCTTCTCAAGAGCATGTAAGTTGACGGTCTGATCAAGACCAACATCACCTATTTTCTCCATAAAATTTTGATTAGTTCCATGCTGGTCATATTTTGGTCCATATGATTTCGTTAAAACATTAATAAAATCTAGGATCTGTGAGGTCTTATGCAAAGAATTCTGATATGGGTATGGGTAATCGAGATGTTGTTTTGTTGTTTTCTGTGAATCTTTGGACTGGATTCTGTCGCCGAACAGAGATGTTTTCATGGGTTGAACAGGGGGTATTTTCAGACCCTAACCAATTATTTGGCGTCTGGATCGGTCACTGGATCTGATAATTATAGATTTTTCTGTAATAAGTTTATGAAAAAGATGATCTCAATACACCACGGTCTCTGTCGCACACGGTTGTGTTATAGATTGCAGACGCTGGCTGTGAAATTTTTTTTTTTTCTTGATCTGTTAGATTTATAAGCGCCCCCCCCCCCCCCCCCCCCCCCCCCCCCCCTCTTTCTTTCTTTCTTTCTTTTGTTCCTTCCTTTTTCTCTCTGTATCCAGCTTTTCAATCCAGAAGGGATTATAGGAACTTTGAGACTATAATGCTGAATCACAGCACCTCTGCTGTATCTTCTAGTTCCTCCCTCCTAAATCTTGTTCATTATGACAAACTGGAAATAGTTGTTTTGCTTTCTTATATGGAAGAAGTTCATCCATAAACTGTATGTTATTTTCTATACGGCACTCAAACATCCCAGGAACAAAAAAAAAAAATAGCTGTTGAATCCTTCACATATAAGAAGATGGCTATTGGAAATGAAAAAATAACTCATTAATATTATTTACATTGAATTTACAGTATTTTTTGTGCGCGCATGCACGTGTGCACGCGCTTTTCATGGTTCCTTAGAGTAGCTTTAATTTGTAGTAATTCAAATTGCAATTATATGATTGTCATTTCAAGGAATGCTTGTGCTTCTTTAGTATTTTCAGATCTGCACTGCTGGCTATAATAAGTTGCATGCTTCTTTTTTTTTATGATAAGACTGATATTCTAGGCCATTATCTTATGTTCGCACAAATCCATAGTGTGATTGTGAGTTATCAGTTTGAAGATTTTCTGGGATCATCTATTTAATATAATCGCTTTTTTTTTCAGTGTTGATGGGGACAGAATGCCTAGGAGCTTGTCTTAAAGATGACTCTGATGGAATGCCTTCTGTTCCTCCTGGCTTTGCGTCTCTCACACCATTCACCTTGCAGAGAGTACAAGAAAATGCTTTGGCCTCTGCATGTGCTTCAAATTCAATACAGGCTCCAGAGGATACTGAGTCTGGCATCATTGATGACAAAAAGTTTAGGAAATCGCTTCGGCATAGATCATGGGTAAACTACAGGCAGTTTGATTATAGCTCGGAAGAAGAGGAGTCTGACTCTGAGCTCTTAGAGCAAGTTAGTACTATTTCTGATATTGCCTTATTAATCACTACCTATAAGTGCTTAGGTTGATTGTCGTTGTATCATTATGGATTTCTTACTTGATCTTCTTTACTGTGCAATTGATGTCATCCATTGCTTAAGGTGCTTCTTGGTCCTGATATGTTGTTGTAATGTCATATGGTAGTCCTTTTGACTTTACGATCCATCAATTTAATTTTCTTGTGCAGGAAATCCATTCAGTGCATTGCCTACCAAAAGGGGTTATTCGGGGATGTTCTGAATGTCAAACCTGTCAAAAGGTTTTGTTAAATCTCATGATACTCAGTTAGCTTTGTCTTCCCGGTTCCTACCCATTTGGCTTCAATTAACGTCTAAAGTCTTGCAGGTCACAGCAAGATGGCATCCTGAAGATGCCTGCAGGCCTGTTCTTGATGAAGCTCCTGTATTTTATCCAAATGAAGAGGTATTTCATGTTTTGTTTTGTAGAGAATCATTAGCTTTTATGTTAACACTTATTCTTTGAGCCACAAAGTCCCTATTATTTGATTATTTTGGATATTACTTGTAGGAGTTCCAGGATACTCTCAAATATATTGCAAGTATACGTCCGATGGCAGAACCATATGGAATTTGCCGCATTGTACCTCCACCATCATGGACTCCGCCTTGCCCTCTTAAAGAAAAGGGTTTGTGGCAAAATTCAAAATTTGCAACTCGTACCCAACAAGTGGATAAGCTTCAAAATCGTGATCCAGTCAAAAAGAATTGCAGAATTGATAGTACTATGAAGAGGAAAAGGAGAAAGCTCTTGAGACTGGAGGCGGAATGCAGAAACAATATTGAGAAGCTGGTGGAACCTAATGGACTTGCACACTGTAAGAATACTGAGAGGTTTGGATTTGAACCTGGTCCGGACTACACTCTGGAATCATTTCAGAAGTATGCTGATGATTTCAAGGAACACTATTTTTGCATAAGAGACATGGATGTAGATATAAGATCAGCCCAATTGGAACCATCAGTGGAGAATATTGAAGGTGAATATTGGCGAATTGTTGAGAAGCCAACTGAAGAGATTGAGGTACCTTTAATAGATGTAAATTAGCCCAATAGGCAGCTGATTGCCTTAATCTTTTGTTCTGTAAAATTAAATTACATACCTCTGTAGGTGCTCTATGGTGCTGATTTGGAGACAGGAGTTTTTGGCAGCGGATTTCCTAAAGGATCTTCACCGCCATCAAGTTCTGATTTTGAGGAGCAATATGTGAAGTCAGGTTGGAACTTGAACAACTTTGCTAGGCTTCCAGGTTCTTTGCTTGCTTTTGAAAATGGGGACATTTCCGGTGTTCTTGTTCCATGGTTGTATGTAGGGATGTGCTTTTCATCATTTTGTTGGGTAAGATTCTCATTACGTCCTTACCAATTAACTGAAGATATCCAGATTTATACAATTAACAACAGCAATGATGATACTTTTGCCATATTTATTTTATATAATATGGTCGCAATTTTTCTTCTCATTAGTTTTCATTTCTAGAAGACATAAGATATATACACATATATATACATGCATGTATCATGCATATAGATTGACTTTGCTACACTTGAGTGGATCTCCACTCAAATCCAATTAGGTCTACATCGGACAATGGGATCCCATATCAATGATCCGAACTAGTGGATACGATCTGCTGCCTCTAAATTGCTTACACCTCAAAATTTATATGATTTGGAGGTTTTATGTTATTTAAGCTGTCCAATTTTGGATCACTTGATGGGTCTCCAAATCACATTATTTTTGGTGTGTAAGCAATTTCAGAAGTAGTAGATATCCAACAACTTGAATCATCGATGTGGGATACCCATCATCAAAGCTAGACCTAATCGGATCTAAATGGAGGTCTACTCGAGTATAGCCAAGTCTCTCTCTCTTTGTACACACACGCACACTCATATATACATATATAATGGCATGCTGTGCTTACTAATGTTGTGCATGAATTACTTTAGTTGCCTATGATGCCTTGTGTTTCTTTTCTTTGGTAAGTCAGTCTATTCTCTTCTTCTTCTTCAGCATGTTGAAGATCACCATTTGTACTCAATGAATTATTTACACTGGGGTGCTCCAAAAGTGTGGTATGGAGTCCCGGGCAAAGAAGCGACAAAGTTGGAGGTGGCTATGAAGAAGCATTTAGCTGATTTGTTTGAAGAACAGCCAGACTTGCTTCACAATCTTGTGAGTAATGATTTGTCATGCATCATCTATTCTTCCTGGAAGGGTTTCCACTTCTTGGAAAAACAACTTTTTGAATGCAGGCTTGACAACTACTGATATGCTCTTTTCTTCTTCTTTTTTATTATTTTTTCATCCCCCTCCACCCCTATATCTGCTTGATGTCTCATGTTTTTCCTTACCTTTCTTGACAGGTTACTCAATTTTCACCTTCCATTTTAAAATCAGAGGGTGTACCAGTCTATCGTTGTGTTCAGCATTCAGGGGAGTTTGTTATCACATTTCCCCGAGCATATCATTCAGGTTTCAATTGTGGATTCAACTGTGCAGAGGCTGTAAATGTTGCTCCCATTGACTGGTTGCCTCATGGGCAGAATGCTGTGGAGCTTTATTCCGAACAGAGCCGCAAGATATCGATTTCCCATGACAAGTTGTTGCTAGGAGCTGCAAGGGAAGCTGTAAGAGCTCAGTGGAATATTTTGTTTCTAGGGAAAAATACATTAGATAACTTAAGATGGAAAGAAGCATGTGGCCTGGATGGGATCCTAGCAAAGGCACTTAAGGTAAACTCTTTATGTTCAACCTCATTTTATTTTGCTGTCATAAGTGTTTGCTGACTTTATTTTTCCTTTTGATCAGGAGAGGATTGAAATGGAGCGTACAAAAAGAGAATATTTTTGTTCTTTTCAGTCAAGGAAAATGGATGCAGATTTTGATGCTAACTGTGAAAGGGAGTGCATTGTGTGCCACTATGATCTACACCTTTCTGCCGCTGGTTGTCTATGTTCTCCAGACAAATTTGCATGTCAGAGTCATGCAAAGCAGCTTTGCTCATGTGCTTGGAGCACTAGGTTTTCTCTCTTTCGTTATGAGATCAGTGAACTGAATGTCCTTCTTGATGCTCTGGGGGGCAAGTTGAGCGCAGTTCATAGATGGGGACTTTCAGATCTTGGATTGAGTTTAAGTTCTTATGTTGCAAAAGAAAAAACACAGAAGCCCACTGCTAAAACTTATTCAGAAAATATACATCAGAGGGAGAAGGGACAAGTAAAGCAAAGTAGTTTGAATGGCTGTGGAAAAATTTCTGCTTTATCTCAAGAAGTCGAGGCATCTTCGCCTCAGCCAACCTTTGTAGCAGTACCAAAAGAGAGAGAAAAGATTAACACAGTTGATTCAACATGCAAAATTGCTGATCCCTCTTCCTTGCACCAACAAACCAAATCTACAACCATGTTGCCTACAAAAGAATCGTATCTACAAGGTAGGTCTTCATCTGATGTATATCAGAGCTTACAGTCTAATAGAGGACTCAAAGGTTCTGATTCAAGTGCACGTAGCATTTCTAGTCATGAAAAAGGGAGCATGCTTAACATTGGTACACTGCAAAATACTTCTAGCGAAAGGAACTCAGTGGTTTACCCTGTCTTGGTGTCTGAGGGTAAGCACTCGAGCAACTCAGGTAAATTGGTGTGCTGTACAGGAAAAAATGCATTAGCTAATGATGGTGATGTTAAAAATCTAAATGGTGCTGGGTATGAAGGAGCAGAAAAGCTGCTTTTGGATAACTTAAAGAAACAGCCAGTTTTAGAAAGCTCAGAAATTTTTGCTAGGCTGACAAATGGTGATGATAAGGTGAATTTCTGCAATTCTCAGAAGGATCTAGTTCTGGTAACACCCGAGACTAATGCATCTGTGACGAGTGAAAAAGTTGCCAGTTTGTTACCCATTGTGGGGAAGTCTGGTCATAGGCCATACCCAGTATCTCTATGGGGCAGTGATGGGAAAACACAAAGTTCCAGTTTACAAAATCAGCAGTTTGTTAGGTCCTATCCTCAAAACACTTCTCACAGTAAGAACTCTGTTGCTGTATCAAATGCAAGGCAAAATGTAGAATTTTTGATTGCTAAAAGAAAGCATGAGTTTGTTACTACAAATATTAGATCTTATCTTCAGCAGTCTGGAAGTGTAAAAACAGAAGGTGGAATAAAGGGCGACAAAAGTGGACCAGATTTTGTTCATAACCTAATAGATAAAACAGATTCTGTCACAGCAGGCTCATATTGCCCTAGAAATAGCATAGATAGATCCAACTGTCCACAGAAGGGGCCTCGCATGGCCAAGGTGGTGCGGAGAATGAATTGTAGTGTTGAACCCTTGGAGTATGGTGTTGTCTTGTCGGGAAAGTTATGGTCTTCAAGCAAGGCCATATTCCCTAAAGGTATGCTTTCAGGTTACAATTATGTTTTGAATCACCTTTGAGGTCTGTATTGTTAATATGATTGAATGGCCAAACTGAACTCCAGCATCCTAATTCCTTCTACTAGGCAGCTTTCGACCTTGTATTCATATTTGCCTTTTTCTTTTGAATTCAGAATTATCTATGTTACATCAATATAATTATCTATTTTTTCATCATTCAATACTCTAGAGTGGATTATATTTTTGTGGCTTTCATCACAACTTTCTTCGCTTTTTTTCATTGCAGGATTTAGGAGTCAAGTTAGGTACTTCAGCGTACTAGACCCAACTCAAATGTGTAACTACATCTCGGAAATTCTGGATGCTGGTCTGCTTGGACCTCTATTTATGGTAATAATTCTCACCTTCTTTGTTGGACAATATTCAACTAATTTATTTAAGATGGTCAATTATTTTTTATAAATAAATGGTAGTTAAATGTGCATATAAGCAAGATATCTGTGTAAGAAGCAGTTTTGTCTAACATGAGTTCTGCACACGGTTATTCTTAGACTTAATTTAGTAAAGATTTGAGAGTGTGATTAATGCGAGTATTGCTTCTCTTGCGAAATTCCAATACGGTAGTCTAATCTTTGACCGGCTGGTGCTACTTCATTTGTGGTTTCTCAGCCAATATCCTGGTTCCCCCCTTTCCTCTGCTTATATGATATATGATTTTTTTCACCTGAATTCAGTTTAAACATATTTTCCTTAATCACTTTAAACATATTTTTCTTTCCTATGCTGTTTTCCTTGTATGCTGACTCCTCTTTGCTTAGATTGTTAGAAACAAAACCTGTTGGTGTTCTATATTTCCTCTACAGCATACCCCTGAATGTGAATTTCTACAAAGAGAACTGATGAGGGATTAGCTGCAATGAGGATTGCTACAAGAAGGGAAAAGTTTTAGCTGTCTTTTTGGGCCTGTTGTTGGTAGCAATAGCCAATTTTATACTTGGTCCAGCCTACTTTTTTGATGTTTATGCCGTTCAATCTTTGCTTTCTTTGAATTAAAATGGTAAACAATCATGTGCTTGTTGCATGTCATACATCTCATTTATCTTTCCATATTTTATTTGTAGAATATATACCTGAGGTAACTTTCTATCCTTGTATGATGTCTCCAGGCAGCCTTTTGTAGATTCTAGTCATGAAAAATGGTTCGATACCGGTACACGGTATGGGGGATGTACCAACACTCAATACACCACACCGGCCCTTGTATCAAGCATACTAACACAGTGATAGGGTGGTACTGGTTCGGGGCCTGGTACCAAAATGGCGTATCTTGGTAGGTAGGGTTGGTCAGGATCCAGCCCAACCAGAAACTTACCTAAATTGGCTTCAGATCCACGAGTTAGACATAAGTTGTACATGTTCAAAACGCTGGCAGGTTTGAGTTGGGGTCCTTTCTAGCTTAAGGTTTGAGTCGAATTGGGAGTGTTCAACTACCATGTACTCAAATGTGCAATATCTGAACTGGACCAACAAATGTTTGTAAACCTGCCTGGAATAAATGGTTTTGGGTAGAAGTCTTTATAATTAAGTGGGTTTGTTTGGATTGCTTGAGACCAACCACATTATGTAGGGATCAGCTCAGGTGTGGCTTATAGACCTGGCAGGTTATCATGGTTAGGAGAATCCATCAAAATCTATTCCTTAGCCAAAGGCTTCTAGAATGGTAGTAATATTCTGGTGGGCCATGGGCTGGTTAAAGGCCTAGAAAGCACTGATACTTCATATTGCATGTTGTATCATATCTGTGTTAGATACTGATACTCTTTGAATACTTCTTAGATATGTCGGGTACTTATGTTAAGTTTCTTATTTTTTTAAAAAAAAATAAAAAACACTCTAGGTACTCCCTCGATACCTCTAATGGGGGGAGGGTCTATTTGTTGTCTATTGATATTCATATTAAAATATAAAATATGGATTATGGTCTTGGAATAACGAGTAATGATGAGCTTATAAAAGTTAAAGTTATCGTGTAAATTATGGACTATGTTATTTTGATAGCCTTCTATTCTTTCTTGATGCTTTTTTATATGCATATATATGTTTTTGTGTGTATGTATGTATGTATGTCTTTACTATTATAATGACCAAGTTTGTAGCCAGACTTACCGTAACTGGACTCCTTGTAGTTGGATTTTAAAAAAAAGTGTGCATAATAAATTTGGTAGAGGGAGAAAACCTAAGTCTTTTAAATATGCTATATAAAGGAAAAGAAACGTTTACCACATTTTGTTCATCTGCTATGAATCCTTATTTTCTATCCTAGAAATTTGACTTTTTTAAACCTTTTAACAAAGTTAATCTTTTAATTAGATCAAATTTTTAAAACCTAAAGATCTCCATGTATATTGGAACTCCATGAAACCGCACAAAAGGAAACCCCACCGAAAAACTCTTTCTTCCTTCTCCCAGAACAATCTCCAACGAATTCGATCTCCTCTTAAATACACACTCCCCCCTCCCCTGCCTTCTTTTCTTTCTTTCTTTCTGGTTTTTTTTTTATATGAGCACATGCAAAACACATGCAAAATGCTAGTACAAGGTAAATACACACATAAATATATGTGCAAGTCTATATATGTATATTTGTACATATGTATATATGTATGTAGATATGTATATATATATACACACACACACATACATATATATATGTGTGTGTGTATGTATAAATATGTATATATATTGACATATTCTAGTTGTATTTGTATCCTACTTTTTCAGGATTTGCTTTATCAGTATATCTGTATCATATTGTATCCGTATCCCATCCTTGTCCTTGCTTCATAGTTAAAGGCTTGGTTCAACTGATTAATAAGGTTGTGTTGATTGTTAAGAGAGAACAAAATATGCTGAAGAAAAAGTGGAGCAATAACTTGCTCATGATTTATCAAGTTTTTATATCTTCTCTCTCTCTCTCTCTCTCTCTCTCTCGCTCTCTCTCTCTCTCTTTGAGAAGACCCACTCTAGTTCATTTCTTCCTAGAATTGTTTGTTTGCATTCTCTAGGTTATGTAACTGACAAGTGACAACCTAATGGGGGTTGGCAGGTTGAGTACAAGTCCATTGAAAGTAGTTGGGTTGGACATAACTTTATTCTTTTTACCAACTCGATTATAATTGGGTTGGGTATTTTTTAGGGTTTTTTGACCTAGCCCATAGTTGACACAACCCAAACATGACTCAATCCAATCCCCTGCCACCCTATGAATACTGAATACCATGATCCAAAAAAAAAAGAGGTGATCTGTGGTATCTAAGAACCTTGGTATGGTGGTTTAATGTTAACTTTGAGCTTTCCTGCTCCCTCTACGTCTTTCCAGCCGAACCAAGAGCTTGAAGTCATGTTTCCTCTGACATTAGGAATACCATATGGATGGCATTGCTTGGCATTCTGACACACTTTAATGTGTTATAGACCTCGTCGATGTTTTTTTTCTTTTTTACAGGGGGGCATTCTCTGGATGAATTTGTGATTTTATTGTTATCCTGCTAAAATATTCATGCATGTCATCTTTGAGCTTCCTGATGTTGCAGGTTTCAGTAGAGCAATGTCCAAGTGAGGTATTCTTTCATGTATCTGCCACAAAGTGCTGGGATATGGTTAGAGAGCGGGTGAATCAGGAAATAAGGAGACAACACAACCTGGGAATGGTTAACCTTCCTCCACTACAGCCTCCAGGATCCCTTGATGGGCTTGATATGTTTGGTTTGACCTCACTAAAGATCATTCAGGTAATTGTGCATCAAATCCCTCATTGGTAGAACTTTACCCCCTTGATGCTTGTATGTAGTATCTGATTTAGTTCTTCTATGTAGGCATTTCCTTCCCATGAACATGTTCAATTGCCAGTGCCTCTTCTTCAAACTATGAAACTATCCACAGGAACTTGAGAAACTTTCTGATTTAGTGGATCATTTTCTTGGAGTAGTTTTCCCATTTTGAATTCCATTAATTTCGTCGTTGATAGAGTTTTCATTTTATCATGTACCTTCACGAGAATTTGCTGCATCTATTTAATATATTCTGGACAGTATTTGCTAGCTAAGGAGTGAAAATGATGGCAGGTCAATTTTGGGGATTTGGGAAATGGTGATCTAGAAAATGATGGGAATCAATGGTGTCTAAAAAGTCTGTGAATAATGATATCATACTTTAATCATAATTCATACTCTGACTATTAAACTTCATATTACTGTTTGAAATGGGTTGGCAATAGACAGAACATATAGACCCATCAGATGGAAATACAGAGCATGTAATTAGCCAAGTTAAAAATGGCAAATAGAACATTATTAGGAAACACCTGGACTATTGTTCAATAGCTTGAATGTATGTAGAAGTGGGATGAGTTTCTTCAAAGTATGCGTGCCAGCAAAGTAGGAGGTTCCTACAACTAAATTTTGTGCGGCACGCATTTGAATTTTATGTTTCTTCTCCAATTCCAAGAACCATATTATCTTTCTATGTTCCTATGTATTCAATCACTTAGACTCATTTATATTTATTTCATTAACAAGACTTTGTCCTAAAATAATGCTTCTCATGCTACCTAAGTGTTAAATAAAAAAAATGATGTTGCTAAAGATGACCGAGTGTGAGAGATGTGAGGTTTAAGTTTGGTGGTTGTTTTTACTAATTAGATTAGGATTACATTTCCAAAGCATGCAAGGATTCCTTGCTTTGCTGGCTATCACATGTTTCTATCTTCTGGATAATGCTAAGAAAAGCAATTACAGGCTTTGTAATTAAAGAGATGAGCTTATTTTAGGGGCAGAAAGTACTGATACCTTTAGATGTGCTGGCTAGGAGCAATATTTTGGGGGTAACCTGGGCACTTTGAATGGGGACCAAGCTCTCATAAAATTTAGGATGTCGAAGTTATTAAAAATATGTGTGCATAAATGTATAATAATAAATTGATCATAGGTGCTATATTTATCTGCATAACACAAGAAACAAAAAATAAATGATTAGTCATTTGAAGTAAGAAGTTGTTTCTAAATATGGTGGTAACCAGACATGGTTGAAATCAGGAAAGTTTGAATGGTCAAGGTATGGGTGCGAGAATTGTAGCAAGATTCAAGAGTAGGTGTGCACCCTACGTAGAAGATTTGGATTACCAAGCTAACACTTCGTTATGGTTGTTCAAAACTCAACAAATTTTATGGGTATGTTTTTGGAAAATACATTGTCACTTAATATAGATTGAACAAGGAGGTCATTTGGCAAATTATGAAGAGCAGACATTAGCTAGTGCAAAATCATGAACATAATTTGAAAATAACGAATCCTGATTTTTAGAAGTTTGACCCTGTATATTTTTCAAATGAGAGTTTTTAAAACTAGTAAAGACACCCTAGTGTTCCATGTAAGCTGACAGAGGAAAAATCATAGTTGAGACATGTTTCTGGAGGTGCGCAAGATCACGTAAAGCCACATCCTTGTCCTCTGTCTCTTTTAACTGGCTGATGTTGGAGAGATTGCCTTTAGACATACCGAAAACAAACTTGGTCTTAGCTTTGAGGAAATTGTTTCAGTGGCCAGTATTAGAGAAAGGGGAGGAACTATTATGACAGGATTCTGAGAAAATGCGGCATGCCACATGGAAAGAGAGAGACCAAACAGATCCCAGATAATGGGATAGTCTTTGGCATGAGAAAGAAATTTTCCTTCTTTTGTTTGCAGTTTGGTTTGTGTTTTGTTAGTAACTGAATGTACATATCGGTGCCAGATAAAAGGCTATATCAGAAGGTACCACACTACATGATCCCATATCCAAGTCTATAAAACTACTTTCCTCCCCTCATCAGCTAACCTGTCTGGTACCATTTAGCAGAACTATTAGCATGGTGGAATGTAAAGTCTCCATTTGTCTAGGAAATAAAACAGGCTATCTGAACCACAGTGTCTTCTAGATATCCTCCATGTCAATGAGGACAAAGAAGTCAGACTCCATTAGAAGAGGAGCTAATCTAACTACAGTTCTGTGCCATTCAATAGAGCATTAACCTCAGTTATCAGAAGATTATCAGCTTCAAACGTTCTTTGAAACATGATCAACAGGCACCCCGATCATCCCGAACTATGCCTCCTTTACCTGCTCTGCTGTAAAAATAGTGATATCGCCCGCCTTTCATTGCACAGGGGGTCTGGTGTGCATGCATGCATGCTTTGGTCTTGGTGCGCTGATGATTGGCACATTCAGGCTCTCCATATCTTGAACGTGAAGAGACTAGTGGCAACTGAAAAAATCTGGCTCACAGTGTAACCTGAAATCTAGAGCCCATTTAGAAAGCTCTTTGTGGACATATAATACTGGACTATGTTACCTCAAAATTCACAGATGCAAACTATGATTCTGGTAGTCTACCTCCAAAAGAACTATTAGATTTACTATTTTACCTCCAAGTTCTCATTATCAATGCATTGAAAACAATGTTAGCACATTATCTCCATCATTGCCCGATTTATTTAGTGACCCAATTTAAAGTCTGTGCTGACAGTTGTTTGTTTTGATTTTTACAGGCCATCGAGGCAATTGACCCAAATCATGTTTGCTCAGAGTACTGGAGGTCTAGGCCTGATGCTCCTCCTACTCCTACTGCGTCAATCGCGGATCAAAGACCAAGTGCTAAGGAGGTCGGAACTGATGCAGCACTTAGAGAGCTACTTAAAAAGGCCAATGCCGAGGAGTTGCATATCTTGCATAGCATCCTAAGTAACGACCATCAGAGTTCTAAGCAGGAAGTCATTGAAATTCTCAATGAAGAAATTGAGAGCCGCTCAGGATCGATATTTTCTAGTCCAATCTGTAATTAGTTTAGTTGTGTTTCTGCCTATTCTGTAGAGGTAATACTGCACCTTTTCTTTTAGGGTTTTGAACTGATGTACAGACATTCTTTTTTGCACAAAGTAGGCACAACTCCAGAAAAAGTTTCAGATATGCTGCAGAAATTGTATCCATGAACCTCAAAAATTGTTTTAAATATATATTTTTTCCCTATGCATACTTGATTGGCTTTTATTTGTTGGAGATATGTGACTTCAGTTGAGGTTATCAGCAAATATGGATCAATCGCAGGCTGTTGTATGCAAAATGATGTTTTGTGTTTATTTAACGCTTCTCTTGACCAGCAGAGCTGCAGCCTGATTGAAGTTGCTTTTGAGATGATATGTGGAAGAATTCCTTCTTGGAGACGTGCTATGCTCGTGGCAGGTTTTTAAACAGGAAGTGCAAGTAACCTCTCTTTTCCAACAAGATCTTCTATTTTATGTCCATATAAATACACTCCTAGTTTGACAAATACTCCTAGATCATGTTACTGGAAATTGATACCAAACGGGTGATGGGCAAGGCCTTATTTTCTTAGTGCAAACGTTATGAATTTTAGAACAATTATTCATTCATTCATGTTGGGTTTCATAGATCATTGCTTGTGGATTTCGTTGTGGATTTATGAAGACAACGGCTGAAATAAAGAGCTTGGCGGCATAATGTAATTTCTGGATTGAAGAATTAATTAATGGACAAAAGCATACCATTTTTCTTTTTGGCTGGTTAGGCGCCTCCTTGCGTCAAGATCTCTCTGAAGTATTATTATATGCAATGATGGAAGCACAAGATGATGTCCTCACCACCTTAACATGGAGTTTTCACTTGTAGAGAAGACATAAACAACAATTTGCTGATTTTTTAAATATTTAACTCTTAAATTATTTTATCGTATGATTTTCTGCATGAATGCTGGCAATGCGTCGAGCGTGTTAAGCATGCGTTATTTTAAGGTCCTTGCTATTCTTTTTGTTTTTAAAGTGCAATATCCTATAGAACTCCAATATTACAGATAAACATTAATATAAGGTTTAGAGGTGGCTCAGAGGCATGTTCAGATTTGATCCAGAGCCCTATATCGTAGTGGTGTTGTGTTCATACTTCACAGGTTTGCGACTACAAGAACTTAGGAACAAGAATTTCTCCAGTGATATCAATAAATTAAAGGGTGTAAACCAATGATGAGGTAAAACAATTAGAGATGATGATGATGTTCTGCATCTTGCTCGGCTTCAAAATAAGGGCGTAGACACCCAAGTAGACCTTTTTTTATCTTTTTAATGCACTGCGAACAAACTTGAGCCGTTTGGAGGCTGTAGAAACCCAAGCTAAGAACGGTAAAAAGTGGTAAGCAAGAGGCTGTGGTTTGAGGGTTCAAAGTTTTATCTTTTGCATGAAAGAATGATTGATCATCTTTCACGGCATCAACTGTTGGGTCATGCTCCATATAGATCTTTAAACTCTTTCATCGGTCTATCTGCATAGATCTCAAAGCGACCATTATGGATGAAAGAAGGTGAATCCTTCTTTGCCATGAGAGATTCAACCTCATCCACAGCTTGACCCCAGGCCAGGCGAAGATCGCCTCCCTCATGCCTGACTAAAAAACATTTTTTTTAGAAAAGAAGAAAGAAAAGGTAAAATGGCATGCAGCTTGCAAGATTTACAGGGCTGAAGTATTATCGAGTTAGTGCAGCTGTGCATAATTACACCAAATCAAAAGTATTGACTTACCTTATCAATCACACATATTCCTATTACTTACTATTATTGCTAGGTCATAATGGAATACTTTTCACCATTGCATCTTTTATTTAAATAAATAATTATTAAACAATATTCCAATAATATAGCGAGATGGTTGAATAATGGCTGTTGTAAGGCATGCATAATAACGACGGCTATTATTTTTGGTCGCTAGAACTATGACATAGATGCAATGTGCTCAAACCCTCATACCAGCCATTTTTATTAACAGTCACAGCACGCATGCAACACTTACATTGCTCATGTTATATTTTCATCCACCAATGCATTATTGTCCCACCTATCACCACTAATCCAAGAGGCAAGTTTTAGATACAGGAGTAAGAATGTCTTTCAGGAGAAGTGGGAGCAACTCTCATTCTTATTATATTTTATTCAAGAGCCAAATACAGCAGTGCTTAAATCACCTCAGACCACACCTCCAAGCAGCTCAAGGCAGCTGAAGTTACAGAGCTCCAAAGGACTGAGAAGAAGAAACAAAACAAGGAAAAAACTATACATAGAAAGATAGGGAAGCATAGGACTGAGTTTCCCAGGCATTATGCCCTCCTAGTCAGTCCACCAAAAGGGGTGGTGAACCTCAACCAGATCAACAGAAGGACCTAACAAACACAGCATTAATTCTCAAGACCCTTGGAGCTTAGGACCCTGGTGACTTAGAAACACACAAAGAAGGGAGGACAGAGCATACATGGCACTAAATTTACAGGCCTGCAGAAACCAGTCCGTGGAGGGTAACAATCCCAATCACAATGTTCTGATGGTCGACCACGGGCAAAAACTGCACAGCAGATGGAGGTGACTCCATTTTCTGCATTGCTTCCACTGCCATCGCATCAGGGCTGATTGTTCTCGGGCATCTAAAAGACCAAATGAGAAAGAAAATGTTACCGACTGACGATACAATGGAACCAGTACTGGATTAGTTTCTTAAGTAGAAGTTATATCTCGACTAATATATTATGAATAACATCATCTCTCTCTCTCTCTCTCTCTCTCTCTCTCTCTCTCTCTCTCTCTCTCTCTCTCTCTCTCTCTCTCTCTCTCTCTCGGTTTTGTGGTGGGGGTCAGTAGAATATGAATGGCAGTTATAGTTGCATACATACTATCTTAGAAAGCATAAATGCATATAACTATCTTAGAAAGCAGAAACTTTGTAGAACAGTGAGACACATTATTTGGTGATAAAGTAAAAAAATAAAAATAAAAGAAAATAATGTTTGCTTGGTGATAAAGTAGAAAAAAAATAAAGAAAATAACATTTGTTTGGTGATAAAGCATAAATGCATATAACTATATATCTTAGAAAGCAGAAAGTTTGTAGAACAGTGAGACACATTATTTGGTGATAAAGGAAAAAAAGAAAAGAAAATAATGTTTGCTTGGTGATAAAGTAGAAAAAAATAAAGAAAAGAACATTTGTTTGGTGATAAAGTAACAAAAACAAGAGAAAAGAAAAACGCTAGAGGAAGGGCTTGAACCTTCGACCTTGTGGTTAACAGCCACACGCTCTAACCAACTGAGCTACTCCAGCCAACAAATCATGTTGACAAGATAAATACTGAAATGCTAAATATGAGGGAGATAGGATGTAAATTTGCAGAATTCTCTTATGTAACCATGAAAAGGGCATGTTGATGTGTCAATATTGAAAGAGTGCCCATAAATTAAGCCCCACTTGATTCGCGTTTTTGGCTACTGGTTAAATCCTCGAACTCCAAGGTTGCCACCACCTTTGTCAACCTTTTTCTTCATTTACAGAAGTAGCTTTGCCAACCAATTAGAATAAGCACTCATGCCCATCTTTGAATCTTATTTATGTTACATGACCATCCATACTAGTCCTAGGTAGTTTCTTTTTCTTCTCTTTCAGCTACGAAGTATCACCAAGAACTATTTAAATCAGGACTCATATGAAATATCATAAAATCAGAAATCATTTTCTTTTATCTTTTCCAATAAAAAAAATACAAGAAAACAAGCATAATGCTACTTAAAATAACCACATCTAGGTCTATGTAATATACAAAAAGTACTAGTATTCTAATTCGATAATCAAGTATTTTAACTCTTTACCTGTTGCACATTTCACCCACTGTGATCTTGAAGATTGCCTCACCACTATCTCCGAGTGTACGCCGGAGATCGCCATCTGTAAATGTCCCGATCATATGGTGCTCATCATCCACAACAAGCAAACATCCACACCCTTTGCTTGTCAACTCTATGAGCTGATCTATTATGAGATCTCCTTCCTTGCAGATTGGAAGCTCCTCCTGCTTCTTCATGACATCTTTCACCTATATAGAATACAATCGAAGTATTGTTACCAACATCTCCTTGGGAAGAAAAGCAGATATGATGAGCAACCACCATTGTCTTATAATTTACTACTAGTTTATTTACAATTTTTTCTTCAATATATATGCACCTATCATTGGACATACACTCACCTCCACCATTTCATCTATTTAGAACTATTGCAAATTGAAAATATCATTAACAGTATTACAAGTCAGGATTATGCTGAGTAATATTAAGACCTATTCACATTAAAAATGAGAACCAATTATATATAAATAACTATCGTTGCATTAGTAACAGTATAAAGGCAAAGTATAGTAATTTTTGTTAACATGATTCACCAATAATATCATAAAAACATCCCAATACAAGCTTCCAATACTGAACTGGACCATTCAAGAACCCCGCACACACGTACAAAAAGTAAAATAAAATGAAGCAATAAAAATAAAAGGAGCTCCTGAAAAAGCATCATGTTATACATTAGAAGAAGTAATAAAATGGGTGAAAAGAAAAGATTCCAGTTTTCAGCTGCCAAAAATGTAGAAGCTCATGTTACCAACTACAGTAAAATTAAACAAGATATATGCTTGCATTATGGATTTTTCATCTAACAAAACATTAATTTTATATAGCAAAACTTAAGCAAGCAAAAGTAGTATCATTTAATCCTCGAGTTTCTTTCCATTAGGATACTTGGCAAAACTTCATATAGCAAAACTTTTTTTTTATCTAATGTAAAAGTTTTATAATTTTCACTAGGATGGTCGCCTCGATGGCTCAAGAAGATGGTGGTCTTATAGGTTAAATGACGAGTTCAGATTTATAGTGTAAAGTCCATCTGCTTGCTATATACAAAGTACAAACCAAAGGAGAAGAATAAGCAATCTTCAAGCATATCCTACTTTCAGTTCTTCTATAGTTGAATAAAGCACCATTAGTTAGACAGCAATAAAATATTAAAAGCCTTCACAAGTATCTCACTTCAAAATACACATTCTTGAATAAAGGGATCATAGTAGCAATCATTTGCTCAAAAACAGAAGAAAAAGAAGAACAAGACTCACGTTATCGAATTCACGAACAAAAGCAGTTGAAGTTTCAATCTTTAACGAGAAAAGTGACCCAAAATAAGATTTTGACGGGAACCAGGAAATGACGAAAGAAAAGAAAAATATGATGGCTGGTAACAGTGGGGGAGGAGGAGAAGAGACCTTGAAGATGAGGCGCTTGCCGATCTTGCCGGCGGGGTGGTTGGCGGCGTATTGCTCCTTGGTGAGGCGGCGGGCGGCCATGAGGGCGACGGCGATGGTGTCGCCGAACACCATCTGGATCGCCGTCGACGTCACGGGGGCCAGATCGAAGGGGCAGAGCTCCCGCTCCAGGGGCAGGTGGACGTGCATGTCGCAGAGCGCGGCGAGGCGGCTGCCTTCCACGGAGGTCATCGACACGAGGAATGCCCCCTTGGCCCGCGCGCAGGGCACGAGGCGGAGGAGCTCGTCGGAGGACCCCGACTTGGAGAGGAGGACGAGGACGTCCGCGGCGCAGAGGGCGCCGATGTCGCCGTGGAGGGCGTCCACCGGGGGGAGGAAGGCGGCGCGGGCGAAGCCAAGAGAGGCGAGCGTCTGGGAGAGCTTCCGGGCGATGAGGCCGGACTTACCGACGCCGGAGAAGAAGACGCCGCCGGGGGCGTCGAGGAGGGCCTGGGCGAAGGCCAGTGCCTGCTCGAGGTCCAGCTTGTCGAAGAAGTGGTTCAGGTGCCGCTGCTGCGCCTCGAAGAGACGCCGGAGCCCCTCGGCGCATAGCGGGGTCGGATGTTTGCTATGGGCGGCGCCGCCGACCTGGGCGGCCATCGCGGGTGGCGGAGAGCGGGGAGGGGCGAGGGAACCCATTTGATTTGGATTTGCTCCCACTCCTCACTTCTTTTTTGTTATTAATTATAACTTATATTATTATTAATGATAAAACTCTTCTAATCTGGTTTTGCGAGTTGGGGAGGAGGGGTATTTATCGAGGGAGGGATGGAGCGTGATGTTGTGATATGCCTGAGGAGTATCGCAAGGTAAGTTGTTCCTGCGGTGTTCTGCATCACACCAAGTAAACTTCTCACACCAAAAAATATAGTCAAAATATCAAATTAAACAGATTAATTATAGATATAATTAAAATATATGTATTTTATTACAATAGTAATGGAATTGTCTCCGTGCTTAATTAAGTGACTAGAGTTTGCTACAACAAATATAACTGGCAAAGATATTGAAAATTTTGGTCAATATGATAAAATAAAAATTAATTGATTTGCTGAAACATTAATATTGATACTTTAATCATTTCTCATTAATGAATTAATAAGGAATTAAATTTTTTGCCAATTTGTTGAGATCAACCTGTTAAGGAATTTTCTAGATTAATTTTACATTGAATATATATTTTTAAAAATTTGTTGCATGCCGAAAAAAGAAAAAAAAACCTATTAGTTATCTATGATAAACAATCCCCATCCCTCTTTTCTTTTTATCAACTGGTCTTAGCAGCTCAATGAAAAATAACTATCATGCACCTTGGCTATCTTTAGATGATAATTTTTAATGGTTATGGATATACTTTGGGGATCTGTAATGGTTTTTTTCTAGCATGAAATTTGAAAAAAAAAAAAAACTAGAGAAGGACAATGTGAAATTGCCAAAAAAAAAAGGTTAGTAATGGGTTTTTATTTGAAAGGAAAATACAAATTGCTAGATTGGCGAGACTTGATAGCATACACACTTATCTATTAAAAAGTGAGAGGTTGGTATTTGGCACACACATTGTTGCAGCGTACCTGCAAGAAGACCCTCAAAATCTGCTGGACCTTCCTCTAAAGACATTGCGGATTGGGGGTTTTAGGGTAAGTCCTTTTGGGTGTCCAATCAACTTCATAAAAAAAATAAAAAAAAAAGAAAGAAAGAAAGAAAGAAACATTGGCTAGGACCACATGATCATGAATATAGAAAGGCAAATTATACACTTAACATCAAAAATTCTTTTTTCACTCATATCATGTCTAATATGAATTATATGTAGCTAGTTCCTATTAGTATAATTTTAGAAATCATGTAACAATTTGTGTCGGCCCATAATATTTTTTTTTTGTTAGCATGATCATATATCAGAGTATATTATTTTTTATTAGCATGATCCTATATTAGACTATATTTTATTTTTTTTGTCAGTACGATCATATTAGAGTAATTTTAGAGATTATGTAACAATTTGTATCCGTCAATAATTTTTTTTTTTTGTTAGCATGATCCTATATCAGCCTATATTTTTTTATATATATATAGTATGTATGTAAATATATATCATCCTAAAATGTACCAAATATAAAAGAATAGAAAAATAATTATCGTGGCTTGTAACCACAATTACAGAATGGCATTATAAACATATGACTATATCTCCCACGTTCCCTGCCATTTTAATGCCTTGGATCCATCAAAATAAGTAAGTGCTGAACTAGCTAAGGATTAAATTTTTGAAATGAATAATCACGTGCAAGTTAGATCCAAGTTTTTTTTAAGGTTTAATTTACAACATGATTCTAGTGAACTGAGTAGCTAAGGATTAACAATTTTCAAAACTAAAAAAACTCGTCATAACAGTTTATGGCAGCTTTTAGTGTAAAAGGAGCATGATTTGGAAGTAAATAATTAGTTCCTAAAAATTGAAATCATTTTTAAAATAGATCTAAATTTCTATATATAATTAGTTTGATTGAAATATAATCAAAATCTAAATATCTGTCAGGATTTCGAAGCTAAAATAGAAATGGTCAAGATTTAAGAAGAGTATACATAAGAAAAAAAGTGTAAAGCAAAATTTTAAAGGAAAAGGGTTAATGTGAAGCATGCAGCCAATTTTCTTCGCATTTCTATATTTATATATACTATATATAATCCATGTTCCATCTAATGAGACAACAGATTCTACATAGAATCTGAATTCGATATGATAAAGTTATCCAAAAATTAATTTGGATCTAGCGGTTAGCATAAAATAATATAGTCAAGTATTTCCGTGTATGAGTTATATCCATAAAGATGCAGTGGGGCAGTTCAGCTCACCCAATCATGATACAATATGAGATCACATGATTAGTCCCACAAGAGATGTCATGGCACTTTGGTTTCATTTCCAATTGTTCTCCGTAGGAAAGCACAATAATTAAAATTAGAAATAAATTATAGAAACACCTCTTCAAGTTTAAGCCTTTTATATTTAGATCCTAAAAGTTTAGAACTAAAAAGTATCAATTAGCCAGCAAAACTTCAAATTTGTTGTAATATAGCTCAATTGTCTATCTGGATCTTAACATCGTTCACAGAGTAAGAAACAACAAAAAATATTCTTGATTCATAGAGATTATCTTTTGTCATTCAGTTATCTGCACAAATTTCAAAGCGCTCTATTCTCTATTATTTATCTACCTATATAGATCTCAAAGTGTTCCATTCTCTATCACTCATCCACTTGCATATATTTTGAAGCGCTCCATCTGTTATTTATTTAACTGCACAGATCTTGAAACACTTTGTTAGTGATCCATTCACCTACACATATCTCACAAGCGTTCCATCTTCTATCATCTATTTACTCCTAAAAATCTCAAAGCAATCTTTCTCCTATCATATATCTCAAAGTACTATATCCTTTATCTTTTATCTGTCTATACGGATCTCGAAACAGTCCATCCTCTATCATCCATCCATTTGCACAAATTTCGAAGTGGTCTATCCTTCGTCAGCCATCCATCTGCATAGATCTTAAAGTACTCAATCCTCTTGCCAAGTTAATAGGATGGCCAGTTCCTAAATTTTACAAAAAATAGTTCTTATACGATCTTTATGCTATAACATTTTGTAATGAATACAGACAGCTAGGTCATATTGCAATGAATTAAAAATTTTTATGACTAATTAATATTTTTCAAATATTTAGAATTTAAGCATAAATGGTTCTGGAGTGTTTTTTTTTCCTTAAAAAGCTGCATGGGTGGTGATCAAGATTCTTAATCAAAAAAAGGACAGCCACGTTTTCTTCAATCTATGATAAGATGATACACCTAACCGTTCACTGGTCGCATGCCATCCTTTTCTAACACGTATTCACGTACACCCATTGAATTTACCTGGAGATCATATCTAAGTGAGCAAGAGGGCCACCGTTCTTAAAGCATCACGGATAGGTCATAGTTCCAACTTCCAAGGGCCCTGGAATAAAATAATGTCAGCTGTCCGTCGGACGCATCCTAATTTTGCTCACAAGATCGGTTTCCACCTGCATTATTGCGGTTGGTCGCACGACCGTCCTCGTTGTGATGCGACTGCATCGACAATTACAGATCTAGACAAATAACAGGATCCAATCATTCATTCTATTTTGCTGTTTTTTAGATCCTGATTTTTCTTGAAAATTTTGAGGTCTTGCTGCTTCCATGATTGATACGCGACTGATAATTTACAGTGCAATTATTTTAGTTTTTTAATCTTTCCACCTATGTTACTAAATATTGGACTATTAAGCATTATGAGCGTATAAACAAGCATGACATGCCATCCCACCTGATGGTGTTTGGATTATTTATATGCATAGTAGATTACCTCATGCATATAACTTTCTAAATATTTTAAATAGTCATATATTTTCTATAACAATGCAGAACCTTACATAAAATGGCTAGCCGAAAAGTATTATTTTGATTATTTGATTCTATATAAGTACTCAAGATCTACCTAATAATTAACTAATATGAAACTAAACATACACTCGTACAGATTTTCACATTTTCTCTTCAAATCTCATCTTTAACAATCTTTTATATATATTTTTAATTGGGTCGCTGTATTGGATATATTTGCATTCTGTGGCAGAGCTCGCATCAAAAGAAAATTAAACACTCTTCGCATATTTTCTCTCCAAACTGCACCTTATTATCCAATAAAACATCTTTTATCGGACAACAGGAAGCTCGATCTGCAGCAAATCAAATCTTAAAGCTAATAGCATACTCAAACATTTTCATCAGAGAGAGAGAGAGAGAGAGAGAGAGAGAGAGAGAGAGAGAGGTTTAAAAGGCTTATAATGGTCAGAGAGCTTATATTATAACAACAGTGGTTTATAATTTTACGCGACTATATACGTATGTGCATAAGCTATCGGTGGTAGGTTTGAACTTGGATGTGGGCTGCTGATCAGGTGGGGCTCACAGGAGGAGCAGATAAGGCGTTGATGGTGATGAATTGCCCGATGGTCCACCAAAGGCGCTCGGTGGTGCACAGGGCACGTGCAACACGCGGTACCTTCCAAAGTCCATTTCGCAGAGCCCACCATGGCAAAATAATTGATGGCAAAACAATTATGGCCCTTGGATCCATCCCGAAGTTGGTTGCCGCATCGCCATCCAGGTTCATCGGTGGATTTGAACGCCATGTACGAAATGCGCGGTCCTGGAGTGAAGGCTGGTACTGGAGTTCGTACAACCTCCCGGTCTGGTGACCTCTTCGTGATGCTTTCCCAGCTGCCAGCCTCGTCCAACGCCATCGTAGTCCTGGAGGCCGGTACTCGAGTTCGTACAACCTCCCGGTCAGGTGACCTCCTCGTGACCCCTTCCGGCTTGTCCGCAGTCTTGTTGCTCCGCCTCGATCGAACCAGTCTTGTTGCTCCGCCTCGATCGAAAAAGTCTAAGGCTGCAAATAGATCGGATCGATCCGAGATCCAACCCGATCCGTATAGATTTGATCCGATCTGATCCGAATTTTAAGATCCACGGGTCCGGATCAAATTCTAAAATTAGATCCAAATCATTTTTTGAATCGAATTTGGATTTACCGAATGAATCCGATCCGACTCGAATGGATCCGAAGAAAGAGAGAATTTTTTTTTGTGTGTGGGTCGTGGTACTGTTGGTCCGCTAGGATTCTCTCTCAAGGTGTCTCGGTAGCTGGCTTTTTTTTTTTTTTTTCCTTCTGTTTTTTGGTTTTTGTTTTTCTTAACTTTTGCAGGGAGGAAGTGAGGGAACACCGAACCGAATATGGGTCATGTGCCAGTTTTCCGCAATGGAACTGGATTCTAGAAGAAATTCTGGGATTTTTTTTGTCCTCGTGAGAGGGGAGCTGGGAGACACCAAGTTCCGTCCGATCAGTCATATGGATAAAAAATAGTGTGATATGAAATTTGGCTTGCAGGCCGACTTAGTTAGTAAGCCATAGGCCATCTGTTCTGACCGGAGGTCAATTGCAAGCCTTTCGAGTCATAGGGCACCCAGCACCTCATAATTATGATATGACCAAATTAAATTTGCCCAAATTCTTTTCAAAGAAGATCGACCTGACTCGGACCAAACCCGACCCGTCTCGGACCAAACCCAATCCGACTCGGATCCGACCTGATCCATTTGCATCCCTAGATAGGTCACAAATTATTAAAATATTTATAAAAAAAACATCATATATATATATATATATTGATGAAAACGACAATTCATATAGCTCTAACGTGAGTACATCCTGCCAAGTTACGAAAAAGTAAAGAGTACAAGAAAATGAGTATATGAAAGAAGGAAGGTTGAAGGGCCAAATGTTATTTCTCGGCAAAAGAGGTCAATGTTGGCTGCTTGGAGGTAACCTTCTTCTCTATTTCTTGGAACTATTAGGCCCATTTGGTTGCAATCAAGGTTCGCCATCTTAGTATTGGACCTATACTGGTACCATCCTACTATATGTCCGTCGATGTGGGGCCAGTTTGGCATACTGACACTTGTACGCTCCTCGTACCATGTATCAATTTCGTACCGGTATGGCACGGTCGATATGTACATTGGTACGGCGCACCATGGTTACAATAGTTGAAGTTGTTGAATATACGACACATATTAAAAATTACATATATTC
Source organism: Phoenix dactylifera (assembly GCF_009389715.1). Classification (NCBI taxonomy): domain Eukaryota; kingdom Viridiplantae; phylum Streptophyta; class Magnoliopsida; order Arecales; family Arecaceae; genus Phoenix; species Phoenix dactylifera. The sequence goes on along the minus strand of NC_052393.1, from coordinate 1,108,875 downwards.
GTATACAGACTCTATATAAAAAAATAATATAGACTGATATAAAATAATACTAACAATGAAAAATATTACTGACTAATATAAATTGTTATGTAATATCTAAAATTACTCTAATAAAATCGTACTAACAAAAAAAAAATATGTTGATAAAAAACACGCTAATAAATGAGTAATATAGGCTGTTAAGTGAAAGTTTAGGCTGCATTTAATCCGCTAAGAACCTCAACTTTTTAGCTAGTTAAATTTAACCAATCAACTAACTAACGATGGTTAAAGACATTTCATGGAGGGGAACAAAGTAACTTTAGCCAAGTGATTGAGCCACTTATCCTTCATTTTTGGTCACCTGTTACCTTTCTTTGTTGCTGCCTTCTATTCTTCGTAAAATTCAAAAAGTGACACTTAAGCATTTTTAACCTAATGTTGTTTTATTCCAACCAAACAAGGAGGAGATAAGGTCACTCCTCAACTACCATATCAGCATCATGTTGGACAGAGAATGAATGTGGACATGCGAGAGACAAAGGTTCATGGAGCCCTTGGCATACATTAGGTGTGCCAAAATGGATTTGTCAATAATAATCGGTTAATTATAAGTGGCTAGGCCCACAAGGATGATGATTGTAAGCAGACCTTTGTTGATAAAGTATGAGTATGTTTGTAAAATGAAAACACATTTTTATAATCTCATTGATATTGTAGAGGAGGACTCCAGGGCATGCTTGGTTGTTGATTCATCCATGAGCTACTAATTGGAGAGAAAGTGGTCGTTCTTAATAGAAAATTCCATCGCTGAGTATTCTTTACAATCATGGATAATAGACGTGTAAGGCCCATGCTAGACCGCACTCGTCTAAGAACCTGTGCAAGATAAGTTTTCAAAGTGGTAGTCTTTTTTCAACTTCTTGCTTTTATTTTGACCAAGGTTAAGAACCCTATTTATAGAGTATAATTCAAGAGTAATGGAGAGCTAGGATGGGTCAATGACATCGGCTTGAATGATTGGCTAGGTTTGAGTGCTCGACATGGCGGGGTGTAGAATTAGGATTACTCTCTAGATTTCTTTTAATTATTTAATTTGTATTTTTTTTATTTTTTTTAACTTGAAGGGTAGAGATAGGTGGGACATGGGTAGCATCTAAAGTTTGTAACGAAGAGAAAAACAACAATTATGTGGTTTGTGAAAGTAAGTGAAATTTTATGTGCTTTTTAGGTGGTTTTTACCCTTTTGGTTTGCAAGTGCTGATAATAATGTGGGCATTTCGAGTACATGAATGGGCTTGCTTGGTTGGCCTCCCATTTTAAACAACCATTTTGAATCACCTTCTCTCCAAACCTGGGTGGCATAAAGCCATGGCAACTGTGGTTCTCATAACTAGATATTCTTGCTTTAATAATTTAAATGTACATATTCATCACTCTTATCACATATACTTAACTATATCAGAACTTTTCGACAGTCAAACAATTTGTATTAGATTCCAAACCACGAGGTTGCAAGAGACCAGGGTTCTTAATTAACAGCTTTGGCTTGCTCAATAAAAGGTCTATTTGAGTTCATTTGGCTAGAAAACTAGTTAAGCTCGTATGTGTTTGCCTATGTGTGCACGCATAAAACTTTAACCTTAGCTTGATGACCCTTAGATATGATAAGCCTAGATAGAGCAATACTTGCTTGGGTTAAGTTGATCAAATTCACATTGCTGTCAGTTTAATAGATTGTTATATATGCAAGCATGTCCAAGCTATCAATATATTGTATTGCTTCGCTCGATTGAGAATTAGACATATTTGGTCGCAATACCATAATATCATCATTGTTCAATGCTATTTTCTGGAATTCTTGTAAAATTTCTAAGAATCAAAGAATCATTCTTACTTTGCTCAAACCATTTTAATTGTTAGCCCCTTGGAATCCTAAGCTCTTGGACTTCTGCTTGGGAAGTTAAATGAACGGAGATAACTTTATATATAATTTTCGACAATTAAAATAAATACACGCAATCATTCATTCTTTAGTGCAGAGTATAATAGACATCGAAAATTTGATAGAAAACTCTGAAGATCTGTGATGCAAATGGAGAAGATGATGAACTTCTTGGCTGGTTAAGTTCATCTGACTAGCAATCAAAAGTATTAGTGTAGTTCGGCAATGATTTCTTTTGGTACCGAGTGTTAGGAGGGTAGCCAGTAGAACCCCTTGACACATGACATTGAAGAGAATTAGTAACATTTTGATTTGTGGTGATGGTTGGGAATACTGGGAATAATGAACTTTTGGGAGGAATAAGAAATAAAAGTCCCAACCTTTTATATTCTATTAGCATTCTTATACATTAAATATAATAAAAGACACTCCTTTAACATTAGGTGAAAATCTGAAAAAAGAATTGAAGTGTCTAAGACTCTTCAAATGACTTGAACCATATTTCAAGTAACTCCACATCAGCCGAGTCAAGACCACGCAAGCCAAGAGTCTCCTATCGAGTCGACTTGAAAACTTGCTGAGTCGAGTTGACTTGGCTAGGTTTTGAGTCGACCCGGCGAGTTTTCAAACTATGTGAAGATCTAAAAGTGCTTGAATCCGAAATGGTAACATTAGTTACCCCGAACCCAAAATACCCAGTTACTTTATTTTCTCTCAACAGGTTCATAATTGGCATAGGTGAAGGAAAGAGTTCAACTACAACGCTTGTTGATCACAAATCGAATCACATATTTTTCTTTTGAAATAATAAAAGAAAATGTTGATTGAAGCTCTTGCACCTTAGAAATCCATAACACATCGTCACACTTTGAAAAATACAAAAGCACGAGAATTGAGAGGATTCCATTTGGATGACCCAAAGAATGCATCTACCCTTGAAAGCAGGCTTTTAAGTCTAGGCGCGTACATTCAGCATGTCTCATTCTAAGTTTTGCATTATTTGAGCCCATGTTTTCTTGTTGCTTCAATTTTTTACTTAATCATTTGATGACGCCATTTATATAAGATGACTTTGAAGTCTAATCTTGCCTAAGAGCTATGAAGGAAATGATAATTTTTAATTTACAACTTAATTTGATTTAGCAGAGAAGTCCTCAGAGGCTTCCAACTTCCACCTAGGCTCATCCACTCGTCCATGTTTTGAGCACCTCAGGCAGGATTCAAGCTCTAGATCATTTGGAGCAAGTTTCCACTCTTGTTATTGTCTTGTATTCCAGGTTAAGCCTGCAGCATTCAGTCGACAGTCTCAGCTAATTTTTGGATATTGGCATTCCTTTGAAACTTGTAAAGCAGGGTTTCGAAGCATCGGCCTTTAAGCAGCCAGTCCCAGAGCAAGTGGCAGCACTTGATCCTTGATTCCATGTACCATGGATTATCATATGATAATATTCAGTATAATGGGCAACATAATATGATTGAGGTTCACGTGAGATTCAGATGACTTGCCTCGGTGTCGAGCTTTTTTTCCCGAAAGGGAGCGACGATCAAAGCAGTTGCCGACCAAAGAATGTCTTGATGCGAAGATGATTGCCTAGGTCTGTGCAGACATGTGTTTAGTTCTATATTGGCTATGCAACGAGTAAATTTTGGGTACTTATACAGAACCAAGAAACTCAACTAATATTTTCTAGCTAGTTTTTTTGGGTGAGATCCTAGGTTAGTATAAATGATATCCGAGCCAACATGGTCTATAGCCTATCTGGACTAGAAGACATCGTAGTATTGGTCCATTGGGACTGACCACGGGTTGATCATGGTATTTGTGATTAAATTTGAATAGATTTAGATCATTTATCTGGTGAGGATGTAAGGGCATCCTATATTGATTATGTACTGAGTAGATCTTGGGTACTTATACATAGTTAAGAAACCCAAACAACACCTTCTGGCTAGTTCTAGTTTGTCACAAGAATTATGTTTGAGGTTATACTGCAAGAGAATGAAAGAAGATAATTGGTAGATCTTGGGTACTTATACAGAACTAAAAAATCCAAATAACACCTTCTGCCCAGTCCTAATTTATTACAAGAATTATGTTTGAGGCTATACCGGAAGAGAATGAAAGAAGATAACTACTCTAATCTTTCGCAAAATGGGTAGATTTAAATTGTAGGAGTCCTGGAACCTCAACACCAAAGTCCCTAGCTGAGGCAGATATCATATGGAATTGCAATTAGAACATGGTCTTTAGATTTGCCAATACATCGAGGATGATTATAGGGGTCCACAACCGAAAAGGCAAGGGCTTAGGAAATCCAAAATAGATTTTCCAAAATTTAGTGGAGGAGATCCGTATGAGTGGCTCGACAAGACGGATTAATACTTTGATGTATATGAAGTTTCATGATTCTCCTTGTAAAAAATCAGACCGTCACAACTCCTATAGCCGCTGCCTCTATTTTTTCCGAGTTAGTCTACTAACCAATGACATTGTGTGATGGGGAGCATTCTTCAGATTAAAGCTTAACAATTATCCTACATATTCAAAAGTGGATCAAGCACGAAACTTTTATGCTCTGCAATCCGAAACAGAAACTAATGTTCAAATACTTCAGTCCAGATGGATGCTTCAACAAACTTCAGATTTTTCTAACCAGATCCTTACAGCCATTTGTCTTCAGCCACTCACGCGCACGCGGCATCCATATAAGATATTGTGAACATCAACATCAGTGACATGGATGAAGTGCTTTCAGAGTGTTATGTTAAAAATCTATATAAAAAGTATATGTTTATTCTCTGTATCTTGAATTCAAGTTACAACTATATGTACATCAATATATAGCCTAACAATACCACAAGTAAGAAAAGTGTGTCAAGACTAACAACAAAATAAGCTTTGCGTCGAAACTAATCCAGCAGTCAAGCTCGACGAAGTAATTTCGAAACTGGATTTTCTGCAACTTATTGCTCATGTGATGCGGCAAAACTTGGTTAACAGCAAATTGGTACTCATTTCTCCCGCAATCAGGGGCCCAAAACGAGTCCTAATCTCCATATTAGCCTTCAACTTTATCTACAAGTTTTCTCCTTTACCTTCTAGAAAATATATATAAATTTTTAAACTTAGAAAGGGCCTTGCACTTCGACTGCCTGCAGCTTTTCCGTTAGAGTCTCTTTCTATTATTTTCTTCAGCGTCACGAATCCTGCACTTGCTCAAAATTCCCACTTATCCCAGCTGCAATCTCGAAACTGATCATTTCCAATAGTTTCTCCTGCTTGTTATAACAATCTAGGATCTCGACCTAAAGGATCCAAATTCATTCGGATCCAATCACAACTATTATGGCCAATCTATGATTAGGCCTAATAGACCTGTATTGGATCATCCCGACCTCATCTAAAAAAGCTAGCTAGAGAGTGTTATTTGAGTTCCTTGCCTCTGTATATATATATTCAAAATTTATTTATTGCATAATTGAAGTAGAATTAAACACATCCTTGCACAGATCCTGATACTTCTACTCAACCGAGACTCTGAGCTGAGCACAAAAAAGCGCTGCAAAGCTAAAATTAAACTAGAAAACTCTCGGCTCTAGCGAGATTGTTGGTTTGTTGCTATATCCTGAAAGCTAGAGTAGAAAAATAAGCAACAAAAAAAAGGTGCATGCGTACTTTGATTGGTGGGTATTACAATTATCCCAGAATTTAGATTTAGGCTGCTTTACTTGGTGACCTGGATCATTAAAACATCCCCATTCTTAAAAGGCTATGATTACACTTGGACGCCTTTATTTGGCAATCTAGATCACCAAATAATCCACTTTTTACAGGCCTCTCTGAAGGGAAAAAGTTCATATTTTATCCTGCAATCTATATTCCTCTGGATTGCAAAGATGATACATATATGTCTTCCTAGATCGTTCAAAGACCAGATTTTCAGAACCCTGTGATGGAAAAGAACAACTAATTAAGTTCTTGTAAACGGGGTAATCGACCTTTTGTGCCAAAATTTTGTTTTTCTTTCTTTCTTTCTTTTTTACCTTCTTCCTTCTAAGCGGATCAGATCATCTTCCCATTTCAATAACCCTATGTTAGGATTGTCCAATGGCCAGGATCGCGAGAACAATGGATGTCTCGTGAAAAGAGAGTACGCAGAGAAAATAAACTTGGAAAGAGAGAAAATGAACAAACTTTTATTGATAATTAGGACGGACAAAACTAAGCCGGATCCTGGCGGAAAAAAAAGAGAGGGAAAAGTGTGGTCAATGAGAAAGAACAAAAAAATATCGGCTGTTTAATTAGAGTTTTCAAAAAAAAGAGATGAGAAAGTAGCATTTGCATAAGAATAAAATTTCTATATTTTATAGAAAAGAAAAATTCATGGAGAATACGAGATTTGGAAATTGGGGTCCCTTTTTTCCCCAAAAGTATCATTAAGCCATAGCTAAGGTCTTTCTTTTTATGAAGGATTGAATAGGTATTTTATACAACTTTTTTTAACAAAGTAAATGCTTAACCAAACATAAACCACTTTGTAATATGTCACTTTTTCATCATCAACCAAACATGCCGAAATCATTTTTTCAGATATCATATTCTCGGAATCATGTTTTTAGAAAAAATATTTCAATGAGAAATTTTTTTTCTACGAACCAAATGAGCCTTAAGAGACCGGTTACCACGCTCCGTCGAAGCACTGGAGATGCCTACTGTACCCTTCACTGGTCTAACAATTTATTTGTTACCATGTTCAAGCTATCAACCTATTATGTTGCTTCACTAGACGAAACATATTTGGTTGCAGTGGCATGTCATAATGTTCCATATTTTATGGTGGATCTTGCAAGAATGTCCATTGCTTAAGGAATTTTGGAGAATTCTGAACAACCAAAGAACATATTGTTTCCCTTGCGCTTAAAGCCTCAGACTTTAACCATCAGCCCCTTGGGCTGTCGAGCTATTTTGAAGTTTTGCTTGAGAAGGTGCATGGATGGACAAAGGCCTTGGCGCAATCCTCAGCAACTAACATAAATACCTCTGGATCATTCATTGCGTAGGGCGGAATGCATGTGACATTGAGAACAAGATAACGTACTCTGACATAAATTGAAAAGATAATCAATTTGCTGACTGGATATTTCATCTAAATACCTATCAAAGTATTCACACAGTTTCATGATGATTGGGTAGGTACCATTTTTTTTGAAATATATTTCCTCGTGGAGTGTGTGCTTTAGGCTTAATGAGCAGCAAATTAGGATGGCAATTAGGTCAGATTAGGTCATATATGGGTCAGATCGAAGACGAATTGGATCGAAAAATTCCAAACCTGAATATGACCTATTTATTAAACATATTAAATTTGAAATTTGAACCTGCCATGTCTAATAAATAAATAACCCGATCGGTCTATTTAACCTGTTTAATAAATAGGCACCCTGCTTAACCTATTAACTTGTACAATCTATATGACTTGTTAGTATGTTTAATCTGATTCGATCCAATTATTAAATAGGTTAAATAAATCGAGAGGCTGGAACATGAACCTAATTCGATAATTAAATAGTTAAAGCAGATCAATATGTTTGCGGTCCAAACCTGTTCAACCCAAACCCAAATTTACTTATTATATGTCAAATGTGGATTACATCGATGGATTAGGTTGTTTTTTACCAGCCCAAGCACAAATTTTTAAATTGTATAGCAAAGCTAAAAAATACTAGAAGTGCCTATAACATAAGTTTTGAATGATGGAGGAAATTTCAGTGGAGAGGCTGTATCTTCTGTGCTAAAGAAAAATTCATATTCCTTCGCAAATCTATTATTGGATCATCCATTATATAGATCTCAAAGCACTTGAAATCTTCCATCCATCCACATGTATAGATCTCAAAGCAATCAGCAGTGCACTCGTGTGAAGGAAGGTGTGAGAGATGCAATTCTAACTCAAAATTTCGCGGCGATTCCCCCTTCAAAAAGGAAAAAAAAAACAAATGATGGATGAAACTGCATTTTTAGGAGAGGGAGCAGACCATTTTACCACTGCGCCAAGATTCCTCCACCAACCACCCTTAGACGCGAATCTCCACGCCCCAGCGACCTACGATCCGAGGCGCAGCACATGAGACGTACCATCTGGGCCGCAACTACAGCTCTCCATTCCCGATGCATTCCAGTCACGACACGTGTTTATCATCCGAGTGTGATGCGTTCGCCCCAGGCGGCGAGCTCCAAGGCCGCTTCAGTCCCAGCTGTCGCCCATCTATAAGATGACCTTCAACCGCTATAATTCATCGATCTCTCATTCTAAAAATCTGATCGGTGCAAAGCCGACTTCTCTGTATATTTATTTATTCTCGATCAATCGCGAAGACGGAGGGGGAGAGAGAGAGAGGAGCAGGGCAAACCGGGCGGGAAAGAAATCCCTGCTCAAAACCCTACGAACCCTAACCCTAGCTCTTGGAGGGAGAAGGATCTTGGTGCCGGCGGAGGCGATGGAGCTCCAGAACACAGTGAAGGAGGCCCTGAGCGCACTTTACCACCACCCCGACGACACCGTCCGCGCCCGCGCCGACCGCTGGCTCCAGGACTTCCAGCACACAATCGACGCTTGGCAGGTATTCATGCCTCTCCGCGCTTCCTCCCTCCCTTTTTGCTGCCGATCTCGCAATGTTCTTTTGGTTTTTCACCCCTCTGCTCTTCTTTCCCTCTCTTCTTTGGTTTTGATTCCCGTTTAGGGTTAGCGTTATTTCTCCGCTCTGTTGTAAAAGTTTTGGAGGGGAGAGAAATACATTCTTTCTTGATGGTCGGGGGTGCGGAACAAATGTCGTGGCTGATGTTATCATGTTTCGGAACTTGAAGCTTGCGATTAGAGTTCCTTTCTTCTTTCTTTCTTGCTTATTTTCTTTTGGAATGGAATGAAAGAAAATTGCGTAAAGACTGAATCTTTATGAGAAAATCTTGTAATTGATCAGATAGGGCACGATAACTGACCCTTATGGTTTGTCATGATGATGGCTTCGACTGTCTTTCATTCTACTTTTTTCTAGAAAATTAAATCAGGTTAGAGTTTTTATGGCTGTTGTCTCTTCCATTGTATGCTTTTGATTTTGTTTACCGAAAGATGGATGAACAAAAATATTTGCTTTCGTTATTTCTTTGTTGCTGGCAGATGATGGCTTATTGCTTCTTGACAAAGCACCTTTTCTTTATGTGTTTTCTGAATTGCAAGTAAAGAAAATTGCTTCAAGAACAAATTTTTGCTGGCGTAATTGATATTATATGGCATGATCACTGACCTTTAATTTGTCATAACCAAGTTCTTCTCTGGCCTTCGCTCATTTTTTTGAGGTTTCATCAAGAAAATTATGTCAGTTTTCCTCTACAAGAGCTGTTGCATATGTATGTATGTATATGTTGTCTTCATATTTTTTACTACCATTAGGTGGGAGACATAAGGAATATCGGTTATAGATGGAGCTATGCTATCACAATAGATTCATGATGATGCATGACATCATGATTTCCCATGTGGCATGACTTGTTCCCCAATACAACATCGTCATTTATATTCTGTTAAACATGGATCCATCATTGGACATGCTACATTAATTTCAATCTACCTTGTCCCAATATGCTCTGTCCATTATTTGATGGATGGTATTGTGGTTGGTCTTCAGTTATTCAGTAATGAACATCAGGAAGTAGTCATACCTGAGGCTTAGAGCTACATAAACTTGTCTGATAGATTGCACTTTTTAACCTTGGCAACCTCGGTGAGGTAGTTCTCAATGCTAACCATGTAGTATATAAATGCCACATATGCATGTGCAAAATTCCTCTTTGGTGGTCAGAGTAATGATTTTAAGTTTTTCTAAAAGTTATATATATGTGATGACCATTTAAAGTGTAATACGAAGGTAAACTCATGTCTGTCATTGAGTTTCAGATTTGAGAATTCTCCTTCCTGTGCCACAATCCTTGGCTTTTTCTGATCATCAACATTCACTATCTAAGAGTGATTTTGTGGGTTTGAGATAACATAGTTGTATTCAGATGATTAAAATTATATATGGATGAGAAGTAGGTGTTCAAATATTATCAAGATATTTTTTGTAGAATGGGCCTACAACAGGGTTCAACTTCAACTCTAAATCTATTTGCACCTGTCAGGGTAAGTTAATTGATAATACTCAGGCTTTATTGTGGTATACTTTATTTGCCTATCATTTTTTTATTCCCCAGTAAGGTGATAATATCTATTTGAAATTATGGGAGATGGCTCTAGAAGGATCTACAAGCAGCTGAACCAAATCATAGTGTAGATATCGTGTAAGATTGCCCCAAAAAAAGAGTTCTTGCTGTATGTAAGTTGTACGTGCAGAGAGCCAATAAAATTAAAGGATGGGGGTTAAGATGGAGATTAATTCCTGGAGTTTTGGGATCATTTCATCTTAGTTAGACCGAAAGAAGACATCAATAGATGATAAAAGGGCTGAGTATCTTGCACAAATCTGAATGTTAGAGTAATGAAGAATGCCAGGATGCATTATGTACACATTGCAACGAATAGAATGTTTGTGTATTTTTTATACAAAATATAGCAATAAAAATCGGTTAGATTACATCAGTAGTGGGTAAAGTTATGGAATTTAAGAGGTCATACCCAATTTCAACAAAGTCTAGATGGGGTTCCATGGAAGAAGGGTTTCATAAATGTGTGTGGAAGTATGAGAAATGAGGGGGAAGATCTTTGAAGATCTTGATAGGTGTTGTAAAACTTGATTGAAGAAACCTTGTCATGACAGAGTTTGCTGATTTTGGTGGGGACAACTATGATGATTGAGACAACTAGTGAAGTCTGGCTTGTGCAGCAAACTCTAGATAGGGTAAAGCTTGTTAACTTTGGTTGTGGATTTTTATCGTTTTGTTTTTCCTTTACCTTTTGATAACTGATTCCATGTCATGCATTTTTTTTTACTTTTTATTTTTGGGTAAACATTATAAGGATGTAAGCGCTTTCATTCTATTGATAACTTCAATTTTCTCACAGGTTGCTGATAATTTACTTCATGATGCTAGCAGCAATATGGAAACTCTCATTTTTTGTTCTCAAACACTTAGAAGCAAGGTAATGTTAAAATTATTAACAAAAGGGTCTGTCTCTTTGAGAGCCAATAATTCTTTAGTTGTTTAAGCGCCAGTAGCTTTACGTAAAACTTTTGCAAATTGTGACATATAGGTACAACGGGACTTTGAAGAGCTGCCTTCTGAAGCATTTTGTCCTCTACGCGACTCTTTATATGTGAGTACGTTGTATGTTTTTTATTTAAGATAATTAGTTCTAGACTTTTAGTTTGTTCATGAGACCTGGAATCTTTGTTATTTCTTTTTACTTAATTAGTTAATGTGGTGTCACCTGAATCATAACTATAATAGTGTTTATTGATTCATGTTTTGCACTTTGGACATTGGGACAAGCGTGAAAGCTTTTGGGATGCTAAGAACTGTATTTCATTTAATTCATGAGAACTATTGTTCTATTTTTCAGGATTGAAAACATCATATGGTTATATCAAGTCACTTATTTGTAAGAATTCATTTCTTACACTTTTAGGGCCTGTTTGGGAAATCTAGTAGGATTGGGCCGGATTTCTTGCAGGAATCAGGCCTGTTGGCTTGCTCAGCCCATATTTTTCTGAAGGCCCGTCCTAGTCTTAGCCTAAATCCAATTTGTGGGCCTGTTGGTCTGCAAGAAGAAAAAACACCCGTGGAGGTCTTTTTTATCCTCCCAAAGGATTTGGGTTGGATGGGTATTGAGTTGATATGGGCCTTACACAAATAGATTATCTACTCCATGAATCCAACAGGAAATCTAGCCCAATCCTACTGGATTTCCGAAATAAGCCCTTAAGGGGATTGTTGGCCACAGTCGATCTAGTTATGAAAAGTCGGTCGAATTCCTAACTCCTACTTGTCACCAAAAAATGACCATGGGAACTTTATAGGGAAAAAAGTGTTGGGGCTTTACAATTTATTTTGCCATTATCTGGTTTTAGGGCTGTTAACGAGCTGAGCCGAGCCTGAGCCTGGGAGAGCTCGGCTCGGCTCGTTTCACAGAAGCTCGGGCTCGGGCTCGGTAACGAGCTCTGTATTGGGCTCGAGCTCGGGCTTGCTTGGCAAAACAAAGGCCCGGGCTTGAGCTCGTAAAGCTCATTTCAATTGCGAGCTCCAGAACGAGCTCGAGCTTGAGCTCGGGCTTGATAACAGGCTATTTTTCTCTATGTGGTTAGATTTTTATGAATTATGGTGCTGAAATAAGATCTTTCAGCGGGAGACTAGAGCTCGTTTGGGCTCGTGAGCTGCTCGGGCTCGAGCTCGGGCTCGGGTGTAAACGAGCCTCATATTGGGCTCGGGCTCGGGCTCGTTTGACTAACGAGCCGAGCCTGAGCCGGGCTTTTACCGAGCCGAGCTCGAGCAGCTCGGCTCATTAACAGCCCTACCTGGTTTGATATATTTTTAGAATCTAATGCTTTGGTTCTTTTGGTGTGGCACTCCCAGCAATTCTTCAATTTGATTTATTTAATAAAGTCTTGTATCTTCAGTGGTACATGCTTAATAGAATAGGATATAGCTTGGTGCGTCAAGGCTTTGCAATCCACCCTTCTTTGGAGAAGAAATATATAAAATGAGAATCAATAAGAGCTATTAAAGGAAGCACTGGAGAATTTTTTTTCTTTCTCAATACTTCATTTAGTTGCTTCTTTCCCTGAAATGCTTTTCTCACTTCATTCTGTTTGGTCTGTCAGATATTGAATTATGAAATTGTTACAGATAAAGGAAGAGAGGGCAATGGAATATATATTTACCATATGCTGAGAAGTAGTTGGCATTTGTCACTCCATATAATGTATCCATGTTTAAATACTCGCATAACATTTGCATTTTAAGGCCAAAATGCCCTACGTTAAGGTCTAGTTGTATTAAAGAATTGTATTAATCTAGTTCCTATTCATCCTTCATCCTTGCAGAAGCCAAGGATGTTATATGGAACGCTGAAGGCTTGGTATAGTGGTTCAGTGAAGATGTTGCACAATATTTATTGGAGGAAAGAAACAAGTTGTAGTGGACTCTACTTTCGTTATCAAAATGATACTCTACCGGACGTTCATTATTAAAATGATATTCTTAGCCTGAATTATACACTTAAGTTATGTATGACTTGATTTTTAGCCACGTTAGTGGCACTTTTTTTTTGTTAATATTAGAATTACATAAAAGTGCACTGGTTATTTATTTTTCTATTAAGTAGTGACGGCATCAGGTATAGAATTTGATGAACATTGTAAAAAGAAATGAGTTCTATTAGTTTAGAATATCTCATGTCTCACTATTAATTATGGCTTGTGCATGTTAAGTTGAATGATATTGACTCAATATGCTTTGATAACCATGCTCTTTGTCTTCAAATGATTTATAGGCATGATAGGAGTATCCCTTATTTTTTATATCAAGACTATTGGATAACTTTATGCTGATACGTGGACATCTTTTGGACCTTTTAACATAGTTGATTGTTTCTTCTAAATGAACCATACACAATAAACTGCTTATCTTAAACATATTACCACTGGGAAACACATTTCATAAGAGTTTAATCTTCCAAACATAGTAACATGAACCGACCAATGTAAAGGAAAGCAATTCTTTTAACATTTAAGGGTGAGCCTTGGTACAATGGTAAGGTTACTCCATTGTGACCTTGAGGTCACTAGTTTGAAAGGGAAACAGCTATCTTCATGCGAGGTTAAGGCTGCATACATCTGACCCTTCCTAGACTCGTTAATGGTGGATGCCTCATTCATTTGAACGCCCTTTAACTTGTTAACACTTACTGATTCACAAAACTACTTAAATCTTGGCTTACACCATAGTTTAGTAATTTTAGGTATATATTGCCAATTTGCCATGATAATACTGTCAAAACTACCAAGACTTGGCTGTTTGAATATTTGGTAACCTTAAACATTATGTATGTACGATATGGGAATGCATCCGATTATTTCAGCTATTATCATAGCAAACTTTAGCCTTAGGCTTATATGGTCAGTGATTTTCTGTTTATATATCTTTCTTTTGATTGACCTAATATTACTGAATGCAGGCGCTGCTAAAGAAACTTAGCAAAGGACCTCCTAAAGTCCGAACGCAGGTAATTTTAGGGATATTCGTATGCTAATAGTTTGCATTACCTATATTTATAACTTAGTTTTTTTCATTTTAGATTTGCATTGCAGTTGCTGCTTTGGCTGTGCATGTATCCATAGAAGACTGGGGAGGTGGTGGTATTGTCAGTTGGTTAAGCAATGAGATGAAAGCTCATCCTGAATATATTCCGAGTTTCCTGGAGCTGCTCATTGTCTTGCCACAGGTATGCACCAAAGTGGATCTTGAGATACATGTGTTGGAAAGCATCTTTTATGTCCATCAGTGATTTTTTTAATTTATTGTTACAAACATGAGCTGTCAGAACATTTATCTTGTTCCCTATATGTGTTGGACAAAAAAAGCATTGTAGAAGATCAGCTAAAAATATTATTGGTTTGAATCAGTTTTTGCATCTTTAATGCCCTTATGTGCTTAATTTGTGCTTATGAATGTTCTTCTTGCCTTATTTTATCATATAGATATGTATATCACATTGGAAAGGATTTTTTTTAGTTATATACTTTTGGATGGTATGTGATTGATTTTTGGGGTCCAATCATTTATCATGCATTTTGCAAGCTTTTATTAGGAATAAAACCACTTTTGCTATGCAACAATCTTGGGAACATGTGCGCATGCTTAATAGTGCAAACATTTGATGTTTCTCTACTCTTTAATGCACATTAGTTTTCTTACCTTGTCAACATTCATATCTGTATTTTTAACAGTTTTTTTTTAATAATTTATCCTGCATTCGCTAACTCTGTGAACTCCTTTACTTGTGCCCCAACAGGAAGCTTTCAGTCATAAGATAGCAGCTCGACCAGAAAGGCGTCGCCAATTTGAGAAGGAACTTATTTCATCGGCTGAAGTTGCTCTTGGCCTCTTGACTGCTTGTCTAGGGTTTGATGAATTGAAAGAGCAGGTAAATTATAGCTCTCTTGCTTTTAATTCTCACGGATTCCTTCTATGCACAGCTACGATGGTTTATATTCTTTTGCATTCTTGACATAATTTGGTGTTATGCCAACAATTGTATTATTTTCTTGGCCCACTTACCTGGCTGTTTTGGCTGCTGCAAATTCGGAATCTTTTGCATGCAGGATTAACAATGTTGGATCTGTCTTTTTTGAAAGTTAAGGGTGTGCTCGCAAATAGGTCTATATTATCTGCCTACTAGCTATTTTTAAAAAATATGCCCAGAGTTTAATTTATCTTGCAATCATACATCGCTTTTTTAGTTGCCTGATCTTTTATAGAGTAGTATTCTTACTCTTTGATGTTTGTTTTAATTCCAGAAAAAGAAAGTTAATTGGTTTCAGGATGTATGTAGTGCTTTATTGTTTTCTATTCATGTAAACTGTTAACCTTTTGATGCCAACTGGTAAAATCATGTGGTGCAAATACCTAAAACATGCCCATGTGGCCAACATTGAAGCATGTGCCTCAAGCTCAAGCCATAAAAGTTTTACAAATAAAAGAAATAACTAAAATAATCTGAGAAACTGGGTTTTATCTTTTTACATCCCCGCCTCTTTTCAAGCTCATATCCTCTGTTGAGCACAGTAGCTTTTCATTAGAACTACGCAGATTCTTATTTAGGATCTTTTCAAGAGGGTGGCTCCTTAATCCACACTTCTGCTCATTTGTTTGTTTCTCTTCATTGTGCATCTGTGTCTGACCTTTTCATCTTTGCTTCTTGTTTTGACTTTCTACGGCTTCCATAAACAAAACCACCATGGTAAAATTTTACTAAATAAGAATCTGCATAGTTCTGAATTTGGGTTTATTTCCTTTGACAGAACACTAGAGAGGAACTTGTTATAAGATTGTATTGTTTCCAAAAAACATTCACTAGACGCGGAAATGTTCTTTTAGCTACAGCCATATAATTTCAATTCGATGGTCTTGCACTATTAGTGGAAATTGTTATTCAAAACACATTCATTATTAGTTGAGTTATGTGGGTTTTATAATGGCAGTAACATAGTTCCTTCTTTTTGCAGGTTTTGGAGGGTTTTTCTTCATGGCTTTATCTAAGCCGTGGGTACGTGTTTTCTGGTTCTCAAATATATTGTTATGAAATTCTATGACATTTGACTTGTCAAAGCATGCACGTCTTTAGTTTCCATGCAAGACCGGTGTTGGACCAATATGGGAATCTGGCACTAGGTACTGGTAGCAGCGAGCCTCTCAGTATTGAGGGTGCCAGCTCATGCCGACATCTGCTGCATTGCAAAGGATTTGTACAGGTCAATACCCCTAAGAAAGGAATTACGCTCCCCCCCTTCTTCTTGCCCCCCTCGTGTGTATTAATACATATTGACGCATGTTGATATATTGCTAGCTAGCATGGCAGAACATGAAGTTAGGGGTGTACATGTGCTGGAGAGAGCGGGCTAGACCTAATTCAAGCTAGGCTTGTTTTATAGACCAGCTGAGCTCAAGCCCAGTTATTTAATTTCAAAACAAACTCGAGCTGTTCATGAACAAGTCATTTAGGAGATCTTGTTAGAAACTAAGGTCTTCAAGGCTTTTGTTTATATTGTTTAGTAATCTTGATTGTATTTTAATTTATAATATAAATATGTTTTATAATTCTAAAAACATTTTTTTATTGATTTGTGTAAATTATTTGTTTTGTATTTCTAGCTGAATCAACCTGAGCTCGAACGAGCTAAGACTAGCTCTGGCTTGGCTTGTTTGTTGACTGGTTGAGCTGAACAGGAGCCAAATATTTTGCTGAACTTGAGCTGGCTTGCAAAGGGCTCGCTTGTTTGACAACCGTAAATGCAGAATGTGTAGTGCCGGCTGGTGGGCGGCGAGCCTGCCAGTGGGACTTAAAGCTTTGTGCATACATAGTAAATTTTATTTTTATATTTTGTATTTGTTTATTTCCTTTAACAACCTAACTCAAGAAGCATGAATGTATACACCCTTTATGCCATCTGAAGAGGCTGCTATCATATTGCTCCCAGGAATTCAATAATAATGTGGTGTTTTTCAGGATTTCTGCATCTATCCTTGCTTCGCATCCTCTGGTGCATGCAGCCCTGTCATGCCTGAACTCTGAGCAACATCTGGAGGCGGCTGTAAATGGTATCTCAAATACAATATTTTGACACTATTTATGGGACATAGACTATGTTAATTTGTTTCTTTAACTTCCTATGAAAATTAAGTTTACTTTAATTACATGGAGGTTTGAAAATCCATATGATTTAGCTTCTAATATCTTTCAACATGCTTCTCCTATTAATATTAACTGACATAGGGAATTTTTATGTATAAATGGATCTGCTAGAAAGATTATCAAGTCTTATATTTAGTTAGTCTTCGTATCTATCATGTACAGAATAGTGGCTTGAAACATTCTCAATGGTGGCAGCTTGTTATGTAGAGGAGGTATGGTGATTTATATTTTCATTAAGAAAGCAGACTGTACTCAGTATGTCTCTTCAGAATCATGTAAAATCAGTTCATGTAACATCAGTAACTGCCAACAAATGGCAGATGCTCTCTTTCATGGAGAATTAAAGGTCAAAACCTACTTTCCTTGATGATTTAATGATCTTGGTTGATGTGGATGCTAGGGCTACATCTATTATATATAAAAGGAAAAGACTGTTGTGACCTTAATACATTAGATAGATGCACTGGAGGATATAATCCATGAAGCAGGGAACAAAAGTAGATATGGATATGGTAGCAAAGAAGTTGTGGTCTAGATGTTCGCTTGTTGTGGCATCAAAGAAGTTGTTTTTAACAGAATTATTTACATTTAGATGTGCCAGAAATAGTAACAAGCACAAAATGTGATGAAGTTTTGCAGTATCTAGTTATAGAAAGTTTGTGTGTGTGTAAAGGTCGGAGCTACTTTGCTGAGTTGGTGTGACACTATGTTGGAGGTAACGGTACAGGAACCTCATCAGTATGGTATGGCTTTTACCAATGAGTGGTATGCATCCTGGTGCTGATACAACAAAAATGAGATGATGTAACATTTGATAGTATGGACTTGGGCCCGAGAGATGTACTGGTAATGGAACCAGTTTGGTATAGCTGGTATGGGCTGTTATCTGATGGTACTTGTATGGAGTAAAGTGCAAGTACCAAATTGCGATGGTCTGACCATGTGCAACCAGAGCTGATTCTTCAAAGGGAATGAGAGGTGCATTTTGCAGATCAACATAGTGATTAAAGGAATGGAACTAATGAAGACATAGATTGCAGTACCTAGAAGATATTTGAAGGCATTTCTATTTGAAGAATTTAGTCTTGGATTGGTAGAAATTGTGAAGTAAGATTCATAAACCCAGCTTAAAATAAATAAGATTTGCTAGTCGATTGATACGTTTGTCTGTTTTCTGATAATGTAGTTTTTATGGTTGTACACTTTGTGATGGCTCTTTGATATTTCTGGTGATATTTTTAACATAAACAAATACCTTGTGGTTTTTCTTTTGGTAATGCTTTTTGCTATTTATTTTGCAGTCATATCTGAATTGATACATCATACTGTATCCGCGAGTTCTGGCGGTCTTCCTGCACAGATGCCCCTAATCCATGTTCTTGTACCTCGTGTTATGAGTCTCAAAGATCAGCTTAGGGATTCTTCTAAGGTATTAGATTTGTTAGAATTTGACTATATCTGATTATTTTGGCAATGTCTAGTCTCTTTGATTCTTCCTGCATGAAATTTTATGAGTGAACTTTGATGCCTTTGGTGTCCTCTCAAATGTCATGTCTTCAAATCAGCGTTCTTGATATGTGTCGAGCAAACTTTGGTTACTTTAAACTCCCCTTGTAAGGATGCATGATGCATGCTTACTCAACTTAAAAACAATTGTGGTAACTATATGCTTTAACTGTTTCCACTGTCTGATAGACACGTACGTACATGCATATCTCTGTGTATGTGTGGCTGTATTTATTTATTATGTCATAGAACTTCCAAGTAATGATTATAAACTGATTCGATTCAGCATGGTGGTATGGAGTGCTGAAGTAGACCTTAGGATGGAAGTATTAATTTGATAATATCCTCGAACAATATACTTGAAGCATTAAATCCATGACTGTCTTCAGTGGTTCACAAATACTTCGCAGGGCATAACAGAAGGATTTTGGGTTTTGGCATGTGCACATAACAATCCTGGGGTAACCTAAAAGCATGTCCAACAGAATTTTTTATTGCCGTTATCCTGTTTGTGTTGATCAATATACCATGGGCTACATATAGGACACAACCTTTCCCATGAGATTTAATTTTTCTTATACAAGCATTTGGATGGTATTCTGCAGTTAGTAAATCTTGGAAATGACTGAATTCTGAAAAGAAAAGTTCCAACTTTTGCTCTAATTTTTTCTTGCATATAGCACATCCTTTCACACCCTCTGTTTACAAGGCTGTCTCCAAGATAGCTTCTTCTTGACCCCCCCAATGCTGAAATAACATGGTCTACTGCCTCTTTATTTGCTAAGGTGAAGTCAGCATTGAGGTTATTGTTTGAATGAGTCGCTGGTGCTAGATTCAAAAAAGGTGATAAGGACATAGTGCCGATGATCATAGAGAGGTCTGGTTGAATCCTAGATGATCCACAGGAGATGGGGGCAACAGTATTCGAGAAGATGAGTTGAGGGTGTTGTTTCAGCCCTTGATGACCCTCAGGGGAGTGATATAATAGTGTCAGAGAAGATGAGGTTGAGAGTGCCATTTTGAGGTGTTTGGGTCCATGCAAGCAAATCTCCTCGATGGGGAGTTTCATGATTTTTTCTCAGGGTTTGAGAGTGGTGATAGGCCGCTAGGTGGAAACGACCATGGGTTTCATGGAAAGGAGAAGAGAAGATAAGAACTTACAGGTGCTTGCAAATACATGCATTTAAAATCAGTATTTTGATGTAGATACCTGGTAAATCTTGACAGGATGCATTCATCAGTACACAGTCTAAAAGATGATGAACCAAATTTGGATGGTAGGTTCTTGCGGAGTCTTGAAGTGGATGAACTCAATAATGTCTGTGAAGTTGTGGTTTGAAAATATCTGGTGCAACTTTGATATTGAGGTTTTAAAAATATAAGAATGCTTGGTTTGAAGAAACAGATTGACACGGTGCTTAAGGAGAGTCCTTTTCAAATGGGGGAGCTAAAAAAGGAATTTTGTCTATAGCGATTTTGACATGGGTGCTTAAGGAGAGTCCTTTTCAACCGGAAAAGTCAAAAAAGAATTTTTTCTATGGCAATTTATTTTTGGTTTATGCCTAAGCAAAGATAAATTTTGGAATGCCTATTTATGGTGTTTTCTTTTTTCCCAAGTTTAGGATGCTTTTTCTCACGTTTTTGGTTATGGTATTTTTTTTCTTATGGTGTTTTTCTTTCTCCTCACGTTTAGGATTATTGATTGTAATTGCTTGAAAAGCATTCCAAACGTGCCTATGTAAAGACATGTCCTATGTTACGTTTTCAGCAAGGTATTCCGAACCGGTATTGGTAGGTGCACTAGTGGCCTACTGGACCAATTCATCGTTCTTGGTACTGTTTCGGTACCGGTCCGTACCGAGAGCCGGAGCCAGAGAAGACGAGGTGAAAGAGACTGAGCGGGGGAGGGAGAAGGAGAGGCCTCTACCACTAGCGGAGGCTGCTGGGGGGGGGGGCGATGACTCTTTTGCTGACTTCACTTAAAAATCCCTAAGCGAGTCGCTGACTTCACTTAAGAAATTCCATTTTTTTTTTTTTTTTGGCTGCGTCCTCTGTTTCGAAAGAAACAGGGGACCCGGCCGCGGCTTCGGCCTTCGCCCCCCCTCCTCGCGGGGGGCCGACCCCCCTCTCCTCGCGGGGGGCCTTCGCCGGCCCCCCGCGACCTTCCGCTGGCGGCGGAGGCCTCTCCTTCTCCCTCCCTCCCCCGCTCGCTCTCTCCTTCTCTTCTTCTTTTCCGGCTCCAGTTGGGTTTTGTTGGTACGGGCTGTGTACCATTTTCTACGGCTAAACTGTACCGGTCAGGGTCCGAACCGGTACGGTACGTGCTGAACCGGCCGGTTCAGCATACCATGGTTTTCAGAGAGTTTAATTCCAAGTTTGAGTGAGTTAAGGATGAAGCCTTTGGCTTGATGAGTTCCTTCTTTTGGGTGTTCTATATCTCTAGACGTTTCTTTGGGTGGTGAGCGTGTTCTTGCTCTGTATCTTAGGAAGATTGTTTTTGAGTGGTGATCACTAGAACTCTGTATCTCTAGGGTAGATTCATTTGGGTCGTGAGTTTTCTTTTCCATCAAACTCTGCATCCCTTGGGTGGTGAGTTTTTATCTATCCATTTCTCGTCCTTGGGCATTTGGGTTTACCATTATTCTCAGATTCTTGGGTGGTTTTAGTTTGTTCGTTGTTTGTCCTCCTCCCTTTTATTTTCCCGGCATCATAGATATAGTCTTTGACAGGGTGTAGCAAGGGTTAAATAGTCAACCACATATAGAGGACTTAGTTCTCTACCATATGGCTTAGTTTTCTAAGAGAAACAACTCTCTCTTTCCAGACTGTTTTGCCAGGTGTTTTTCTGGAATGCTATAGCATGATTTTTTTAAAATGATTGCCATCTTCTGGTCAGTTTTGTTAATTTAATGTTTTCAGGATGAAGAAGATGTGAAAGCCATTGCTCGCTTATTTGCAGACATGGGGGATTCTTATGTAGAGTTGATTGCAACTGGTATAAGTTGTTCTTCAGATGCTGCTTTCTTTTCACCTTGGAAGCCACTTTTAGAATTGACTTGCTATTGAACTCTTGTTTCTTCCATTGCTGTACCGCTGCTAATTTTGTGCAGGTTCTGATGAATCAATGTTAATAATACAAGCATTACTAGAAGTTGCTTCACGCCCTGAATATGATATTTCTTCCATGACTTATAACTTCTGGCACAATCTCCAGGTTAACTTGACCAGAAGGTAATCATATAACAAATGATCACCTAATTTTTTGTGATTTTGGTTCCAAACATGAAATGATTGCTTGTATTTTGAGCGTTATAGGGACTCCTATTCATCTTATGGTTCTGAGGCTGAGGCAGAAATGAACCGGAGGTTACATGTTTTTCGCTCACCATTTGAAATGCTAGTCTCTCTGGTTAGTTGATTTTGTGGAAGATGGTCTAATATTTGTTTCATATGTGACAGATTAGTTATTTTGATTGATTGGTGAACCCTGAACATCCACTCATACATAAGGCACCATGTTATCTTCATGGTTCTTGTCTCATCTTTTCTTTATATTCCGTCTTCGAGCCTATAGTTTTTTTTGCCAGGTTAGTTTCCGAGTTGAGTATCCACATGACTATGAGGACCTTTCTGAAGAGGACCACAGGGATTTCAAGCATACCAGATATGGTAATTAATATATGTTCATGGAAAATACGCTTAGGTCATCGGTTTCATGATTACCAGATATTGAATTTTTTTATTATGTTCTTTGTGCTATATATGTCTTGCAATCGCTTAACTGCTTATCTGATAAAACTATCTAAAAGAGTAGCTCTCCAGTTGCTGCTCTCTATTACTAAAAATTGACTTAGTTTAAGAAGCTCCACTTTTGTTTCCTCCTCCAGACATTAATGTTTATTCACCATAAGTCATAAAATAAGTGATTGTAAAATCAGCTCATTTTAGACTGCTATACGCTGATACTCATTTTGTCAACGACAGAGGGATAGTAGACATATTTTGTGGACAGAACAACTTGTGATAATTTTGTTGTCAGGTTGTATAAATTAGGTAAGATGAAGGAGAGGAATTGCAGGAAGAAGTGCTTGGAAATCTATTTTCCTTGGAGAAACTAAGTTTGTCATTTCTTTGTTTTGGCAGAAAGTCCAACAAATTTGGAAAACATATTTCTATGTATCTGGAAAACATTTCCTTTTCATCAAAAGATTCTTTTCTTTTTTTCCATTTCCTTTCCCTAGATTTCATGGCAGCCAAGTAAACCCTGAGATAAATGGCAGTAATACAAGATATCCAATTTCGTTTTATTCTGGAAAGGTCAATATGGTGGCTGTTTTCTTAGGTAATTTGGAAAGTTCAGGGTGAACCCTGCAAAGCTTAAAAGACTTGGTAGCTATGTAGAGCTTATCCAGAAGGCAGAAATTCTCCCTAATTAAACCCACGAAAAACTTCCGGTGTGTCTGCCAGTGTCGGATGGGTTTTCATGGACTTTGCTTATTATCAAAATTTACCTAAATGAATTCTTGTTCAGATCCTTTAATTTGTTTATTCTTTTTCCTATCAATATAATGCCATCAAGTCAAGCAAGATAAATGTTACACATGACAAGTATTTTCTGAAGAGGTCTTTTCTTCTTCTTCTTCTTTTTTTCGTTTTGTTATGCTATATTCAAGTATTTTCTCAAGAGGTCTTTTCTTATTCCTTTTTTTTTGTTTTGTTATGCTATATTTTTCCCTCAAGTTAATTTGTTTCATGGTTCTCTTCCATTTTATTGATCTGAATACTGCAATTTATAGAGATTTTTTTATTCGATATAATAAGTCAAAATCTAGTCTGTTGGTTCAAAGGTCAATATCCTTTTCTTTTTATGCATTAGTTTATTGCTGATGATCTGTGGCATCTAGCACTTCTGCAAAGTAATGGAATCTGTCCTTTTGCTAGCGGTCAGCGATGTACTATTTGATGCAACTGCAGTTCTTGGAGGAGAACCAACACTTAAGATTCTCTTCATGAAGCTTGTACAGGTAAAGTTGTGAGGCTGCTTTTTAGTGATATCTTTTGTGTTGCTTCTAGATGTATCCCTTTAGTGACAAATATATAAAATTAAGGACATGTTTTGACAAGGTGCCAAAGTAAGCTTTTCTAATTTTGAAATCTGAATCTACTATCTTTTGTTCCTCTTTCTCTGTCCTTTTGCTTAAAGTCAAATAGGTCCTGATTCTTTGTAGAGTATTTGTCAAATTTGGTCTTCACTAATATTTCATTTGTCTTGGTTGATTCTTTAGTGCCCAACTTAAAGGATCTTATATAGGTTCTTCAAGTCTAAACTGAGCATCTCCTTTTAACTTCTCATATTACAGGCTGTTAGAAATTGTAGTGATGGTGAAAACTGCAAATGGCAGCCTGTGGAGGCAGCTCTGTTTTGTATCCAGGCTATAGCTAACTCAGTTTCAAATCAAGAAGCAGAAATACTGCCCCAGGTATGAGTTATAAATTATAGACTAATTGCAAAAATGGATCAGATTATGTGTTTGAGAAACCTAGTAATATTTCATCAGTGCATTAATTTGTATTACATACTGTCAGATGTGGGATGCCAGTAACGATCCACTGCATGGTTCCTTCTCAGTGTGCAGGGTGCCAGGGGCATGCACCTGTGCCGCATGCCTGTCTGGCCCTGGCATGGTACATACCATACAGTAAGGAGTGTCAGTGAAGCCTTGATTGAAGTAGCTAGAACATTTACCTCTACTTGTCTGTTCAAAGTAGAGAGCTCGATCTCTATGACAACAAGTAAATGGGGTTGTTTATGACTTTGTCATTGTCTATGCATGGTTTGTTGTAGCAAGCTTAATCCCAAAATGTTTGAGTTGAAGTTTGTGAATTTTTTTGGTTGAAACTAGTCATTTGATTTTTCTTTTTTTTTTGCTAGACCGGGTGATTCATACAACACGTGTACGGATGCACCCAATAAAATCGGAAAACAAAATATCATGGAGCTCCCGAGGCAGCTTCTCATCCCTCGTCCACAGGGTGCTATTGGCATGATTAGCCACGTACGTGGCCATCCAATCCGCAGCCCCGTTGGCTTCTCTAAACACATGCTTTGCCTGAACAACCCTTCTGTCCCTCATCATCATCCAGATATCGCGAATCAAGGGATGGTCAGCAACAGCGACCTTCGAACTCCCCTGGATCCATCTGATGACCGTAGTCGAGTCACTCTCCAAGATGACTAAACTAGCTGAGAGCACACGTTGAGCGTGTCGAAGATCCGCCCTGGCAGCTCTCAGCTCTGCACCAGAAATCGTGCAGTCAAATAACTGACAGCCTTCCGCTACCACGACCCTGAAGTTCCGGTCCCTAATGACGAAACCTGCTCCACCCTTAGTGCCACCATCCAGCACCGACCCATCAAAATTGACCTTGAGGAAGCTTGGGGGTGGTGGCTCCTAGGTGAAAAACACCGTACGAGAAGCTAGCGAGGCAGAATGGGAACCCCAGATATCCCGAGCTATCAAAAGTCCTTCTAAGGAGGAAACATGACTAATCTCTGCCGCCTGCGCCCGGGCACTCTCCGCCACAAGCCTTGGCGACATGCTCTACTCGCCGAAAGTTCGAGCATTCCTTGCCAGCCATATCTGGTATGCTGTGCAGGTCGCTCTAACTGCCTTTTGGCATGTCAATGGGCTGCCCAACCACCAACGGATGGTCCGTAAGAATTGGTCCTCCTGAGACCAACCCTCCCGCAACAACCCTGCCGCACGCCACGCTGCCCTTGCCCATGAGCACTGAAACAGTGCATGGTCCACCGACTCATCGGCTTTGCATGCCTCGCACGCAGGGGGTAGCCTCAATCCCCGTCCGCTAAGTACTGCTCTTGTCAGAATGTGATGTGATGTGATACTTGTGTTGCATCCATCTTGATCTTTTTAGATTTTATCTTCTAATTTCTTTTTAATGTCGTCATTACACCTCAATTTAGCTATCTCCACTTGTGGATGCTTTTATTAACTGTGTATGCTTCACAAAATATACACCTTTTATTATAGGTTAAGCTTTTATTATTTTTGACGTTTGATTTTCTCATGTTCTTTTCATGCTCATGAAGCTGTCTAGGATGTTGAGGTGCTAAACCATATCAGTTGCTTGTGGCCAAAGATGTCATTAATAGAAGCGGATATCTGATGCTTCATGTTCATAATGATTTGCCTGTAGCCATAGACATTAAAATAGCTCTATGTAAAGTGTATTTTATTTGCTTGCTTGAAAAGTATGTACTACTCTTCTTTAATTTGTCTGTTCTGGACAGGTTATGACATTACTTCCAAAGCTTCCTCCTCAACCGCAGCTGCTACAGACAGGTCCAACCCCCTTCCCCAACCCACACACACATGTGCGAGCGAATTATCAGTAAAAGAATCACAATTATTCAGTGATATACACCCACCTTATCATATTTATAGCAAGTTAATAATTAAGACCATATTTATTAAGTACAATTCATTTTGAAATTCCCCAGTATGTTCTACGATTGGAGCATATTCAAAGTGGATAGATGCTGCTCCAGTTGAACTTTCAATCTTGCCTCCAGTAGTTGATGTTCTTACTAGAGGCATGAGTGCATCAGAAGATTCTGCAGCTGCTGCTGCTCTTGCATTCAAGTATATATGTGAAGGTATAGTCCATCTTGGTGACCTGTTATTCACGACCAATTTCTTACTGCTTTGGATGCGCTTGCTG
Source organism: Phoenix dactylifera (assembly GCF_009389715.1). Lineage (NCBI taxonomy): Eukaryota > Viridiplantae > Streptophyta > Magnoliopsida > Arecales > Arecaceae > Phoenix > Phoenix dactylifera. The sequence goes on along the minus strand of NC_052393.1, from coordinate 1,082,298 downwards.
AGGCTGTTGTATCGTCATTCCTGCTGAATTGAGTTAAAATTATGCTATTGAATAAGCAATGTATCATCCAGCTGATCTCAAGAAGTAATTATACATAGTTTTTGACATTTTTCCTACTGCATTAGCAGCCATGGCATGGAGGTCAATATGATTTGTGCAGATTATCTCTTGATTCATTAGAAACCTATTAAGGTTTACTGAACTAAGGGTTTTACAGATGGAATTTTGTTTTACTTGTGATTTGCGAATACCAAATGAGCGTTAAATTTTTAAAGAAAGCCATCCATTTGTCCACCTACAACAAAGTATATATATATTTTCAAATGCGAGCAATACTCCTTACTGTTTGTCATCATTTTCGTGACCTTCTGATTTGTCCATCATTTTTCTCTTATGAACTTCTTGTAGCACCTTCTTTACCCATTTGAAATGCTTAGAAAAATGCAGCTGCGACCTTTTGTTTACAACCTCTCATGAGTATTGATGAGATGTGAATGCTATATACCCCAAATTCTAGGAGAGATTCCTTTTCATCTCCTTGCAGTGGCCTCTAAGTAAGACTTTAACAACCTTCCCTTTTTTTAACACTTAAATGAATTGTAACATATTAAAATATTAGCACTTTTAGCATTGTCTGATGGTTGCTATTTGTATTTGGCTCGGTGTCTGATATCAGCATGTTGAAATAGTGCATACTTAATAAAACAAAATGTTTTCCACATATCACTGGCTGAAGTAACACAGCAATTGATGATTTTATAATTGCATAAATTAACAGACGTCATTAGAGTATCCTCTGTCCCTCAAAAAAAGAAAAAGGGAGAGAAAAAGATATCTGCTCATTTCCTCCATCAAAATTTTTACATGAGCTTAGGTATGGACCTACTCATCAGGGTTCAAGGGCCATGCCGGTTGGTGGCACATGCCATGCCGACATGCAAAGTGTCAACCTTTACTAATACATGTGATATGAGAGAGAACAAACGAAGGTTAACCTTTTTTGAGTACTAAGCAATATAGAGTCATATCCATCCGTGCCAATATGGTACAGATTGATATCAGTCAACAGTTCTCAACACTTAGTGGCTTGTCAGCGACCTGGTGCTGATCCAGTGCCATGTGCAAGTACAGATTTAATGTTGTACATGCCGCTTCGCATGGACTGGCATTATTGGTGCACAAAACCCATAGTAGTTCAAAATCTTCTTCACATCATTTTGATCTCCTTGGTGCCGGAAAAATTCATTCATGAATTTTTGTTTGATGCATTCAGACACATTATGCAAATACGTTGTGCTCCTGTTATATTGCAAAGCAATATTGTACCAAAAAATACTGCACCATGCCATGCCAAGTGTGGAATAAATCACAAAGTGAAAGATACAGTACAAATACAGCAGTGAGCTTGCCCCCCCTCCCAACCCTTGGATTATGGTTAGTGTTGATTCTGACTAATTTGCCATATATTTTTCTAGGCATTCGTGTTGTTTCTAATGAACGTAATTGGTGACATACATCACATCTTATACAGCATGCTACAAAATGATATTACAATATTATGGTTTTCAATTCAACCGAAGAAACGAGAGGAAATAGTTTGATCTGTTTTTGTTGGTTGATCTGTAGGTAGTGTCATCCCCTTCTAGTTGTTGAAGACTCTTTCTAGAACCACAATTGACTACAGTGGTGGTGTTTTAACTTGCTAATAGAAACAATTTTCTGCGTGAACTGACTTTATATGTATCAATTAGTGTTCTAGTTTGTAGATTAACCCATTGCAATGAGGGGTGCCTATTAGCTCGGCAAATAAAGATAGGCTTCATATGAAACCCATATCGTATGAACAAGTCCATGTAACTCATACAAATATTGTACGAAATGACCATTATCTTGTGCCCAAGGTTTGCCATACTGATTGGTACCGATGTTCATACTGATCGTACTATACCGTACTGATATTGAACTGGTATGCGGTTCAAGGGTGTACCGACGCTCGCTATATAGAGTCGGATATTGTACTGGGCATACCAACACTATAATAGAATGGTACGGATACGGGGCCCGGTAATGAATGGCGAACGTTGCTTTAAATTTTGGCTATAAAGCAAATTTTTGTATGACTTAGTGGTTGGGGAAATGCAGGTCTTTCCTTTTCTGTTTTTTGAGTGTGTGACTAATTTAAACCTATAATACTACATTAAGTCTCTATTTGCTATTCTTTTACAATCTTTGCTGTAAGTAGTAATCTTCTCCATTTTAATCAACATTAACACTTCCCCCCATTTTGTTTTGGATGAAGATCCATTATGCTTTTTTTTTTTAATTTTAAAATATTATCTTCCATCATTACAGATTGCAGCAAGAAGTTCTGTGGGTCATTGGATGGTCTTTTTCATATCTATCATATAGCGATCAGTGGGGAAGGAGGCTATAAAGTATCTTCTGATGATTCAATGCACCTAGTTGAAGCATTGAGGTTGTTTCATTTTCAAGATATAATTGTGCCTTATTTTCCTAGATTCTGCCTGTCATGTCTAAATTGTGTAATGTATTGCAGTAGATAAATGCTTCATACCCCACATTGCAACTGTGAATTTAAATTTGACTATTGCTGTTATCGTTATTACAGTGTTGTTATTACAGAACTCCCACCAGAACATGCCAAAAGAGCTCTGGAGTTACTATGCATACCAGCCATTAATCCATTACAGGTTTGTGCCAACATTTTAATATGTTTTGTAAAGCATTTAACAGAGTGATATGTTCATTTATATACCTGAACAAGCAGGAAATGACTAATCAAGGTGGAATATCTCTGCAACAACAAGTATCTGCACGGCAGCTTACTATTCATATTGACCGACTTGCGTGCATTTTCAGGTTGTAACTGGTTAAAGTAATATACTTAATTCTAATGCCTTTTCCAGTATTACTGATTGACTCAATCGCTTTCAGGAATGTAAATCTTCCAGAAATTGTAGCAAATGCAATTCAGAGGTTTTGGCCAGTCTTTAAAACTATCTTTGATCAGTAAGAATTGATAACCCAGCTGTTTTTGTATCCCATATTTGTTTCCTGTGTATGGGCACATATTTAATCCTAATGCAATTTTCATGTAGTCGTGCTTGGGACATGCGGACAATGGAGTCTCTGTGCCGTGCTTGTAAATATGCTGTGAGTATTATAATTTCGGCTAACCAATTATTGGAAGGAAGTCCAGCTATTGGTTACACTGCTATTCATTAGACTAAAATTATTTGGTTTATGATTCCTGTCAGGTCTATTATGTGACATGGTGTAGATATTATACGAGCATCTTTTATTACCATTGATCAAATTATTGACTGTGCTTTGTTTGACTTTAAAAGATATCTTAGACCTGTTCAATGTTAGTTATACATGTTTTTCATAATCCGATGGAACAAAGCTTTTGATAGAACTTAATTTATCAAATAGCCACTTTATGGAGCTGTGGGCCCTATAGTCATTGGCAACATTAGGGACAAATGAGTCTTTTGGTTTGTTCTATCTGGATTCGTCTGTTTTTTGTATTTGTATAACATTATAAAACTTGATGATATATCTTGTCAAGTAGTGGCTTTTTGTTTTGTTCAGGATATCTCTCTCTTGTTTTCTCGTACTAAAATAGTGTGATTCCTTTAGCATAATTAGTATAGAAGCAGTCAAACTAATATAATAAAATTCTTATCCTTTTCTTTGGTTGGTTGTGGAAGTATTTGAAAACCTAATGTGTATACCATCACAAAAGGGAAAATAATTAGGCAGGCAAATGTGTTCCTTACATGGTCCTCCATATCTTATTTCAGCTTGGTATAGAATTGTATGTGCCCTCAAAAGTGTTTCTAGCCTAGTCTAGAGGAATGAGTCGAGACAAGACTTATGAGGCCTATTTGAACAATGATTACCATCTTGGTGGTTATGCACCACAAAGGATTTTCTCGAGCATAGGGCTAAAGACCTATTTATTCATGAAAAAAGTTGTGAGAGGTCTCTTTGTTGCTAAGATTTAAGATTTAATGAGAGAAAGAAGATAAAGAATAAAAGGTACTGTTTTTAATTATCATATATTTTAAGTCCTCTTGCTAACTTTACTGTGCTTGTAGAGCAAAATTTGGTCTCTTTCAGCTTCAGCTATACTAAGAGTAGGGCAGATGTAGGGCTGTTAATGAGCCGAGCCCGAGCCTCCGCGGGCTCGGCTCGGCTCGTTCTACAAAATTTCAGACTCGGGTTCGGGCTCGGTACCGAGCCTTGTATTGGGCTCGAGCTCGGGCTTGAGCTCGTAAAGCTCGTTTGCCCGAGCCCGAGCCTGAGCCCAAGCCCGAGCCCGCCCCATCCCCATCCCCGAGCTCGGTTTGTCGTCGAAGAGAAAACCGAAGTAAAGAAAGCGGTTCGTCGTCGGAGAGAAGAACGACGGAAGGACAGAAAGAAAGAGAAAGAAAAGAAGAGAAGAAAGAAGGAAAGAAAGAAAGAAAAAAGAAAAGAGAAAGGACTCCGGTTCGTCGTCACGTGCGGCGGCTGCCGGCTTTGGCCGCGAGCACAGTCGGCACGGGCGTCGGCCGCAGGTGGCGGAGCTTCTTGGAGAGCTGGGATCAAGTGTATGGCTGGGGCATCAACTTTGAGAAATGATCATAGAAAAGATTCAGGTCGCGGGGAAAGACCATGCCCTGGGACCAGCAGCTGAGGAGGCCTTGGAGGAAGCGGATCTCGTCAGACTCAGACCAAATCCGGTGGAACTTGAAAAGAGGGGAGCGCAGATCGCCGGTTGCCGCAGCGCCTCCGGGGCCGCCTTCGACGCCGGCCGCGGAGGCGGCCAGTCCGTATTTTGATTTCGTCGTCGTAGCCGTTGTCGGAGGGGAGGGCGGGGTGGGGGGCATCGGCTTCGAGCTTGGGGGTGAGAACGGAGTCGTGGGTGGGGGTCGAGGTGGGGTTGGGGTCAGGAGAGGGCTTTCGCTTGATGGGGAGTTTGCGAGCGTCTGACTTGATGTAGAGGGTCGGGGTCGGGGTCGGGAAGGTTCTGGAGAAACTGAGAAGAAAGGAGAAGAAAAGAAGAAGAAAGAGGAGGGGGGAATGGGTTAACGGGTTGGGTTCGGGTTAAAAGGTTGAGTCTGAACCCGAACCAATCCAATCCGATTTAAAGAAATTAAATGGATTTGGGTTAGCTCGGGTTGGGTCTGATCTAAATCCAACTGGGTTCAATCAGATTGAGATTTAAATTGATTAAGCCAAATAAAAATTAATTGGGTTGAGTCCAAGTTTAATTGGGATTCAATTAAATTGTTAATTGGACTGAGCCCTTATTTGGGCTTGTGAGCTGCTCGGGCTAAAGCTCGGGCTCGGGCTCGGATTTAAATGGGCATTATTTTGGGCTCGGGCTCGTTTGACTAACGAGCCGAGCTCGAGCCGGGCTTTTACCGAGCCGGGCCTGAGTCGAGCCCGAGCAGCTCGGCCCGTTGACAGCCCTAGGCATATGGTTTGGTTGATGTTCAGATAGATCTTCTACACGTCTATTGTTCATCCAGGAGCTATTTCTTGTTTCAAGGGATGAGGCAAGTGGTGTGATAACGTGTGTTTTTTTGTACTTTTCATTAGCAGAGGGATCCACATAAGAATGACTGGGACCCTTTTTTTCTTGATTTTATTAGAATTTAGCAATGTTTAAGAAATAAGAAAAGTAGCACTAAGATGGATGGCTAAGGATCCCCCAAAATGCCAAGGTGCTAGGAAGGCTTCTAAAGGCCATCTTCTAACATCTTAGTGCGCACCAAGTAAAACTTAGCTCATTTTTATTTTTAATTTTTTTCCCCTCAAATATACTTGCAATCAGTTTGGAAGAATTTCTTTATTGTGAAGTTTTAGCATAGCTTAGACTTTCTTATGGGCCTTTATTTTAGAAGTAAAATGCATGTGAACATAAAGGCTCTACCATGGCTTTCCCACATGCTTTCATCTACGTGCTAAGTTGATGATTTTGCACCATTTGATGTATTTGACTGCTTTCTTGAACTTATTTTTGGACATCATCATGTCCTTTATGGGCCATTTACCAGTTTTCTTTTAATGGTTATGTTTTCTGCTAGAAGCTGGATATGTGGTAAGCCTAGTTACTAATTGTAAGGTCATATATATAATGCGTGAAAACTGGATATATATTGATTTTCTTCACTCTTTTTTGTATTCAATTGAACTATTTGCTAAAGCTTTTTCCTCCTACAGGTGAGAACATGTAATAGGTACATGGGAATCACCATTGGTGCAATGCTAGAAGAAGTTCAAGCATTGTATCAGCAACACAATCAACCCTGCTTCCTTTACCTGTCCAGTGAAGTTATAAAGGTTTATAATCTTTGCTGTAATCCAAGTTTAAATATTATTTTATCATTTATTTTACTTACAGCACTCTTGATCAACAGATATTTGGGTCAGATCCATCTTGTGCAAGTTACCTTAGAAGTCTAATTGAAGCACTTTTCAGTCACACAACAAGGCTTCTTAAGACAATTGAGGTAATCCAATCTCTGGCTCTCCATTTTGATTTACAAAGTCATAAACTGGCTTCTTTGAGCATTTGCTGGTAAAATGTCTGAATTTTATTCTTGTTTTCTTATATTGTAGGACTTCACAACTAGACCAGACATAGCTGATGACTGTTACTTGTTGGCATCAAGATGCATTCGCTATTGCCCTGATTTATTTGTTCCCTCTTCGATATTTCCGTCATTAATTGACTGTTCAATGATTGGGATAACTATACAGCACAGGTAATTTCATTCCCTTCATGGCTGACGACTGTTATTTGTTGGCATCAAGTTGTATTCTCTATTGCCCTGATTTATTTGTTCCCTTTTCTATATTTCCATCATTAATTGACTGTTCAATGATTGGGATAACTATATAGCACAGGTAATTTCATTCCCTTCCCCCTCTGCCTGCCTGCACTTTCTTAGACAGTTGATGTTTTATAGAAGCTGTGAAATGCACAGCACATATTAAATCCTTCAGGCATAATTGTTACCTGTATATTGCACTAGCCTCAATCTGTAGGCATTAAGCTGTGATGAAGAACATGCATGCGGAAAAATGTATAAATATTTTGCTATTTCAGAATAAAATATATATTTGGCGTACAAAATACTCAAAGAAATGTTTTATCTTTATGACAAAATTCTAATTTTTCCTTATTTTCAAGATTTTTTTGTATTTTTATTTGTTTGAAAATTTTTAATATTTTAGATAGGTTTCTCATTGTCAAGTCTATAAGGTTTCCAAGCAATAGTTGTGATACGATATGCTACAAGTGACATTTATATGCTCTCTTTCTCTCTCCATCTCCATGTGTAATGCTAATTTGCTGACTTTTCTATTATTTTACTAGCCGAAACTCTGAAACATGATTTTTGCACACCTTTGGAAAATTATGAAGCTGGCAGGCAATTGAAACTTAGCAAGATGCAACGAGCTGTTATTTATCACTATATTTATTTCTTTGTAGATAAAAGATATTCCAACCATGATTCTCATAGGGTTTGCCGCACTGCTTGTTAGTAGAGCCAGTAGCATGGTTATTAAGTATCCAGCTTTAAGTATTTTTCTGATGAATGTAGGCTTGTTGTTGGTTGCAATTAACTCTGGGGTCATGGGGATACTGCTGTAGTGATTTACGTTTCATTTGCTTTTTTTATTAAGGGATTTAGTATACTGACACCTACATGTGATTTCTTTCTTTGCTTTTGGTGCAGAGATGCTTGTAAATCCATATTGACATTTTTATCTGATGTCTTTGATCTTGCAAACTGCTCTGCTGGAGAGAAGTACCAATCAATTATAAATGGTGTGATACTTCCTCGTGGTGCAACTCTCACCAGAATCTTGATTGCCTCATTAACTGGAGCACTTCCATCTTCGCGATTGGAGGAGGTACCCTTTATTTCTGTTATTGTGTGTTGTGTGTTCTCTACCATGATATAATTATTTATTTATTTGTTTTCCCCCCTCTGTTCCATAGGTAACATATGTGCTATTAACCCTAACGAGAACATATGGAGAGAAGGTGCTTTTGTGGGCGAAGGAAAGCATTTCACTAATACCGCCTACGGCCATAACGGAGGCTGAATGTTCGAGCTTCCTAAAAGCTCTATCAGATGCAGCATCAGGGTCAGATAGTGCTCCTCTTACTGATACGCTTGAGGAGCTCTCAGATGTTTGCCGACGCAACAGGACAGTCCAAGACATCGTTCAGGGAGCTTTAAGGCCTCTTGACTTGAACTTCACTGCTGTGTCCTGATTCTGGAAAAGATGGTGCATCCAAAGGCCAGACTTAGGGCAGCTTAGCTACTGCTTGAGCTCGTGTTGGTGTATCATTATATATAGTGAATTTTGTAGGAGTTAAATGAGTTTGTTGTGCTGCATTTGAATTGTTGCATTGCATCCAGTGCTCCTTGTTTTTTCATCAGGAGTGGGCCAGCTGTTAAGAGTTGTGATTCTTTTAAGCGTTTTCCAGGTCAATGTACATTTGTTGTGTTTATTCACACTGCTATAGAGTGTTTTAAGACATTTTTCTTCAATAAAAGAGAATACATTTTGATCTCGTGTCCTAAAATTTAATCCTATTTATTAGATAGGCAATTTCTTGTAAAGATGCTATGTACAATTTGTTACTGTGCGCTGTGGATGGCATTTGTTCTCGGTATGGCTACCAAAGCAGAAATGTCCAAAATGGAGAAAAAATATTGATCCTTACGATCTGCAATGGTGTACTGCTGTTGGCTTTTCTTTCTGCATGGTTACAAAGGCAGGAGTTATCCAAAGTGGAATAAAATGTAACTTGGCCGTATCAACTCTGAAGCGTGTCGAGATTTCAGATTTGAGATTTCAGTATGGGCACTTCCAGTCTTTCGAAGCTGAGTTTTCCATTATGATACGATTCTAGATGGTACTTGGAATTCAGGGTGTTCACATTCTACAGGATTATAGAAGCTCTGGTTGGACACAGCCGATTTTTTGTATTTCTTTCGATGAGGGGTCAACTTGGAATATTTGATTTTGTATTGACAAAGTAACTGTCCTTGCGCTGGGTTTGAGGCCTTCTAGAAGTGTATTCTCGGACCAGATGCGCAAGAAGATGGGGATAACTTGAATTTGAAAGAAATGCCGAACCATTCCCAAAAAATAAGATGTTATGTTGCATAAGTTCCAATGTGTCGCAATCAGTGCTTTTAGTTCTGAACACAATATTTGTTTCATTATAGTGAATTACAGCCATTTTTTTGGTAATTGGGTCAGAATATTAATGCATACATTTTTTATTTTTTGACTGTGAAATGTTAATGTGTACATTATATCGTTGAATAACGTTTTTGAGGCAGACCCAGTTTATACCTGCACAGGTTTGTCTTATGGATGGAATCTGTTTTACCTGGCAGCTGTCCGGGAACTTACGCGTTGAATAACGTTTTTGAGGCAGACCCAGTTTATACCTGCACAGGTTTGTCTTATGGATGGAATCTGTTTTACCTGGCAGCTGTCCGGGAACTTACGGCAACATATGTCATGTGTTGTGGTTGAAATTTGGCCCGGTGACCACGCCGAAGGAGTCGGAGGAGCCGCGGGGCGGGTTGGAGAAAGGACATCACCTCCCGTGCATTGGCGTACCTGCACAAAGCCTCACCGGCGGATTTCGGTGAGAGCCCTCCGATGCTTAAGTTAGAGTGGATCTTAGTTGGTCCAAAAGTTCCAGGCATTACCTGATATGGGCTATTTATAGTCCTTGCAGAGGTGCCCAGATGGCGGAGGTATGACCCATCCTCATCATGGAAGGAGATGGCCTTAGCCAGGTAGCGTGTAGCCAGAGCTTGCTTGAGGCACATGGTGTAGGCCGTTCTTGTGAACGGCATGCCGTTGACAGAGGTGGCAGGGTATGGCCCCTGGCAGTAAGGTATGGCCCTTGGTAGCAAGGTATGACCCTTAATCGACATGTCGTCGAGTGGCCAACAAGTAAAGCATGGCTCGGTGAGGTTGTAATGTACGGCCACGTATGCGGGTGTAGGCGCGCGCGTGGATGTGTGCGTGGATGCGGCCGTGGATGAGGTCGGGCTCGCTTGGAGGCCGCAGCATATACTTCACAAAGTCAGCTTGGGAGCACTGAGGTCGGGCCGACTTGGGTGCTGCGATATATGTTTGGTGAGGTCAGCCCAGCCTTCTCGGCTTTTAGTTGATTCTGTAGGGCGCCCCCACTCAGATCGGGGCGCAATTACTTGCAGTCGATGGTGTCGTCGTAGATATCTGGCACCCCAAGTTTGGGTTGGGGCGTGTCGTTGAGGACACTTGGCGCCCCGAGCTCTGGTCGGGGCGCGTCGTCGAAGATATCTGCGAACGGTCGATGGGGCCTCTTGATCAACACTGCAAGGTGCCTCGAGCTTAGGCCCGGAACGTTATTGTGGATGCCTGCGTCCGATGGGGCCTCTTCGGCTCTTGGTCGGCACTGCAGAGTGCTCCGAGCTGAGGCCCGGGACATCATTGTGGATACCTGCAGCCGACGGAGCCTCTTCGTCTCTTAGTCGGCACTGCAGGGCGCCCCGAGCTTAGGCCCGGGACGTTATTGTGGATGCCTGCGACCGACAAGGCCTCTCGGCTCTTGGTCGGCACTGTAAGGCACCCCGAGCTTAAGCTCAGGACGTCATTATGTCATCAGAGAAGATTGCTGCAGATCGTGGCAACGACTTGATTTGTCGGAAAGGGCCGAGGTTAGCTCGGCTTTCGATGAGGTCCGAAATTTGGTTTGCTCGGCGCTAAGGTCTGCTTGGTCGGAATGGGGTGGTCCTATGTTGGGATAGGACGATCCATTTTGCCCCCTCATCACCATGTTTAGGGGTGGAGACGAGCCTGATCCGGCTAGTAAGCTTCTCATGCCCGGCTTGCTATATAGAAGGACAAATTGAGCTTGAGCGCAGCTTGCAGGACAATGTCAAAAGCTTGGCTCGTTTATCATTTAAAACCGAGCTTAAATCTAAGGTTCTATTCATTTTTGGTTGCCCAAGATATTTAAAATTTACTCTGTTGTAAGCGAAGCTTTGAAAAATGTCCGTTAACTTCCTTCTCCAAGCCGAATCAATATCAAATAAATTTGCTGAGCCCAAGCTTGTGAATTTTTTCTCCGTTCTCCTGGTAATCGGAATGGATTGGTCGAGCTCGAGCGCTTGATTGGCTCCGGAGCTTGCTAATTTACGGGGACCGGCGCCATGCAGCAGGGCCTGCATGGACTGTCTATGGAAAAGATGAAGTTTGGGAGACTTTTCATATGCTTCATCAAATGAAGGCGATATAATCACCTAATTTGTTTGCTCCTCACTAAAATGTCTCTCGACTTCCTTCGTTCTCTCTAGCATGGAGTGTGTGAAGCTCAATTGCTCTCGGTCCTAAATGGAAGCTAGAGGGGCAAGAAGATGCAACAGAAGACCAGGTCATGCCTTCTGTTCTTGAACTTCCTTGAAGCGAGCAAGTTATTTGCATGTTTGATCTCATCAGTTACTATTCGGTATTGCTTTATTATGCTAATATCTGTTAGGCTTTCGATTGTTTCATGGCACATCTTTTTAATATCCCTTTTGTGCCTTGATAGAAGTAAGAAATCTCACAAAAATGTCTTAACGCAATTCAGTTCGATCGAACCACTTTGACCTGCGTACAAATGTTATTGGAAGAGTGTAAATCTAGAGAAAGCAAAGTAAAAAGATTTACATGGTTTGACCTACAAATTATATCCACAATAAGAGACGGTCAAGAAAACTTCACTAATGATAGAGAAACTAAAAATAAAATAGTCATCCAAAAAAGAGAAGCAGGTTACAACCAGTTCGCTAGAGTTCCCAGGGAAAAGAGCTCTAAAAGTATAGATTTTGGTTCCCTATAAACGGTGAAAGATCTGACCTAAATATGAAATGCTAATCAATGGCCATACCCGGATTTTCTTATACAACTTACGCTAACCTATACTTGGACCTATTTAAAATCTAGGTTAAAAGATCCACTCCCCAATCCCTTTGAACCAACAGGCCAGTGGCCCAAACATGCTCGAAGAAGGTTGGCTGAGTTGGCATAACTTTTGCCATCCCTCACCAACCTTGAATGAGAAATTATATATCAAAGTTTGCTGGTCATCCAATTGGGGAGAGAGAAATTTTTTCAATCCACTTAACTCGAATCTCCTAAGAATATTTAGCAAAAGGTAGAAAAATGGTGAAAGTAGGGTTTAGGTCAATTGCTGGAATTTGGATTCGGAGGTGATCGCGGACCGAGAAGGAGGAGCTTCGGCTGGCTCGGCAGCGGACGGCTGTCTCAGACGTATCTGCAAGAAGCCAGTGGCCGGAGTTTCCGGCGCCGGCCCTTCGTACTTAAGTCAGAGGAGTTTTTGTATGGAGAGAAATAATGGAGAGGAATGATATAAGGATGTATTAGCTGGGGCCGAAGAAGAGATCCCCTGCCTAGAGCTCTCCTCCCTTTTTATAGAAGGGGTGTAGCGGTTACCTGTGATCGGGCGTGATTGCGTGAATCAATGAGTTACTATAATGATGCGAGATTTCGGGCTAGCTGGCAATTCGTTGAGATCGGGTGCATTCAAATGTTGATAGCCGTCGAGGCGGAGATCGCGGGATTTGATCTCGGATATGGAGGGCTTGATTTTTGGTGTGGTGGGGAGGTCTGCTTCTCCCTTTGACTGGGTCTTTCCTGGTCATGAGGTCGACCGGGCTCAACTCTGCCGAGACTGTGCCTGCAAAGGTTATGCCGAGTTCGAGGTCTTGAGCTCTGTGGTTGTCGATGCCGAGACCGGGCACTCTGAGGTCGGGACTGCCGAGAGCATGTTCGCCATTGTTACGTTCACCATTGAGTGCCGGCGGTTTGACCACGTGCTTTGGGTGATCCATTTTTTCCCCAACAAGATCCATTTTACTTTTATTGATGATTTAAAAACTAAGATACATATCCTCCATTTATAATAGTAGTAAGGTCCGCCCTGTACAATTTGGATCATATATCTCTCCTATTCGAATCCACTTTTTAAAAATAGAAATAATTAATAAAATTAAACATAAAAAAGATAAAATCTTATAAGAGGTAGATCTCGACTTTTACATTAACTTTACCTTATGTCATTCTGCCTAATTGTTCCTAGGTTGGAAGATACATTCGCTTAAAATTTTTTCTGAAAAAAATTTTGGTTTAATTGGCCAGTTTTAGGATCCAAATGATAAAATTTGGGCATGATCACTAGTTGCACAATCTTTTAGAAGACGTTATCATATCATATATCTCAAGAAGTTACTTGATTTTTTTTTTAAAAAAAACAATCTTAATCGGACATTGTATGACTAAATTATGGCCTCCAAAAGTTTGACATAGAATTCAGCTTCTTGGAAAGACGAATCTTGCTCTTGAACCTTGTCCAGCCCTTCCCATAGTGCTCAAAATGGTTCACATCAAGTCCGATGATCTTTGAATTAGCTAGGCATTTCAAAGGACTAAAGACTAACAATTGGTTGAAATATCGAACATTCTCCTTAAGATACAAGTGTCTTCTCTTCATGGTGGTGTGTTAACTTTGTGTTTTTTATTAGGACTTCAGCATAGCCTTTCGTTCATGAGAGTGTAAGGTCTAAGAGAGACAAGTTCTCAAGTCAAATGTGAGGTTTTAGGGTTCAAAACCATTATTCCCAAATTTCCTTTGACTTATTAATCATCCAAATAGCAAGAAATTTAGGGAAATGGCTTCATACCCAATTTTTTACTATTCTTAGGCTGAAATAGGATAAAGATGCGCTTTGGGGAACTGTTGAACTTGTCTGACACCTGTCAGTCCACCCTTGGTTGTCCACTCTCCTTTAAGGGAAGGCACGTACGAGAGTGCTCTCTAGAAGAAGAAGCGCACGTAAATAAGAGGGCCGAGGCGTCCATCACAAAGTTGGTTCTATTGCTGACTTAAGCTAAGTTGGTTCTTTGGTCTCCACAAAGAAAATTGGACCAAAAAATATAACATTAACCCAATTACTCTCTAATATTCATTAAGTGACCCGCAAGGTGAGACCTTACGCTGGAAAAAAAAAAAGGAATGCTCAATATATAGGGTTGGGAGTAAGCCAATCATGAAGCAATAATATACTCATCATCAAGATGTGATCCCAAATATTAAAGCTTATTATTGACTAAAAACATCAAAAAGGATGTGTTCTCTTACAAGACCACATCATATCAAATTTTCGAGAATTGATCTATAAGTTTCTGAAAATAACCCTCTTAATAATTAACTTGCAAGAGGTTTATCAAGAGGTTTAAATCCGAGGGACGGCTTGAGAAACTCTAAAGCAAGGTCAAATTGATATATACTAGGTAAGCCTCTAATTCACTCATCCATTTAGAATAGTTGAATGCATTCAAGATTTCAATTTTAAGTAGGACTATTTCGGTTCCATGCATGCTGCAATCAACAAATGCGTGGTTCACTAACAATAAATAATGCATCAATATGAGTAAGCCAATTTTATTTTTATTTTATCTTTTCGCAATAATTAAGGAGTAGGTCTACCCCACATTTTTTATGAAAATTATGAAGGAGGAAACCAATTCGAATTCTGATTACAATACTAAATAACTTAATTGTTACCGATCGCATTAATTCTTCACTAGGAGAAAAAAAAAACCCCACAAAATCCCTAAAAGAAAATGTGTCCCTAACATCACAACAAAAATGCATCTTTAGGCATAATCTTGACAATGCAAAATGATTATCAGGCAACCACACATTATTTATTCTCTCCCGATTTTAATCTCAACCTTTGGCTAAGACTATTCATGGAATTAAATAAGCAAGAGTGAACAATATTTATCACTAGAAACAATATTAAACCTTTTTTTTTCCAGAGGATTCTCAGTTTGAACTATTAATAAATATTAATTAATAGAGCATCTTCGTGCAAGATCAATATCGTTGTTCATTCATAGAGCATAATCACAATTAGAACAAAAACCATGTCGCATAATTGATCAAAATAATTCAACAATCTTATGGCATAAAGAAAGTACAGAACAATATAAACAAAATCTTCTTGCTATCAAATCAGTCGTGTTGTCGCACAGAAGTCCTGCTGGACACACAAAATATTTTATGATTATCTGAAGTTCTCAAAGGAGAATGTTCACAACTACTTAAATTAACAGTTCAGCCTGTAAAAAAGTGAAGAGTGGTCTCTGAGACTGGAACCACAGAAAAGTTCCCCAAAACCCGGAATTGGGTAGAACTGGAGCTTCCCATGCTCAAAAAGTTGAAACTAGGTTTCATGTGAAGCTTTTCCCTCTTAAAAATTGAAAGGAAGCAACATCTAGGGATTCTAATTTCAATGGAGTACAGGTCATAGGCTTCCCATCTCATAGGCTGCCCTCTTCAAAAGCATTATCCCAGGATCTCCTATGACCCATTAATCATTGAAATAGTAGGAAAAGTTCGTATCTAAATTTAGGCTTATCCTTCCATTGCCGACTTTAAGCAAGCTAACTTGGTTGTTTTGGTCCATTGGACCATGGCCAGTCCCAGCCCACAAACACAACAACATCACAAGCGATTACTCTAAAATATTGAATCATAGAACAACAGACATCACAAGCGAATGGTCTAGCTTTGAGCCATCATCACTACTTACAACCAACCGTTATAATAAATTGGACAATTATAAATGAAAAATCATAAATAATTAATAAAAATATGAAAAGAGTAATCTATAAGGCTACACAAACTTTCTAGCATCAAAACTCTGAATGTCAAACTCCAAACAAGCAGGCCTTTCGAACCAATCGAGCAAGAAGCTCTGGATTTGAAACAGAAGAAGACCAAGGTGAACGAATCCCTTGAGCATTGGAAATGGGAAAGTCTCCTTGGACTCTGCTTGGATTTATAGGTGGCCTAAAAGGAGAATCTAACTTAGGGACGGTTGCTGCCAAAATCTGGCCCGACCACGAGGCACTAGGAGAATATCGCTAATGAGGTCGGCAAATGCTGGCGAGGTTGGCGAGGTCAGTTCGAATAGGAAAGATAGGATGCCGAGATGACTGTGGCTGTGCTCGAATGGAGAAGATGGTCTTGCTCTGACCATCCGTTCTGAAACAAAGAAAAAAAAAAGTTGGTTTGCCAGAGTTTATCTGTCGGAATTCTCCGATGCCTAAGGTAGGATGCTAAAAAAAAAATAGTGGAGATGAGAGAGAGAGAGAGAGAGAGAGAGAGAGAGAGAGGGGCTGCAAGGAGAAAAGTCTAGGGAGTATCAAAGAGAATATCTAGAGGCCTCCTAGGTGTTGCCTATATATACAAGCGAGGGTCAGCATTTATATATTATCGAGTAAGATGGATGTGCATTGCCACTGTAATGACCCAGGACCTCATCCAAAATGGCTAGCTAAAAAAAATTATCTGAGTTTCTTATTCCTGTATAAGTACCAAAGATCTTCTGAATAACTGATGTGAGCTAAATACATGCACGTATGTACGGGTCCTTACATACTCTCTCGTTCAAGCCCTGCCATCTTCATCAGGTTAAGGGTTCAAATCCATTTAAATCTAATCACAAACATCACGATGGGTCCGTAGTTAGCCTCCATTAACCCATGCTGCAGTGTCTCTTGGTCTACATAAGCTATAAGTTGAGTTCGCTTTGATACTATTTGTAACAACTCAGGAACTCACTTAAAATGACTAGCCGGAAGTTATTATTTAGGTTGCTTAGTCCTGTACAACTATCTAAGAACTATACGGTGAATAATCAATGTGGGACTAAACATACGTCCGTACGGATCTGCCTGATAACAGCCCGCCTATTATGCGCGATCATGGGCCGAACTGTAACTATTGGCTGTTGGAGGGGATTTAAATATCTTTATGGCGACGACCGTATGGCAAACTTTTGTTAGTCAGTGTGTCCACGTGGGCAAAGATCAACTCTGAGGCATACCAGGACAAGTAAATTTGGAGAACCTGGTCCTTCTCTGCTAGACTGACTAGGCCCAGAGCAAGAACACTTGGAAAACTTGAAACGCTAGTCCCACTGGCCAGCCTTTGGCATTCACATGGAGGCCTCAGCGAAAGGCAGGCAACTATCCACTGATATCCATGTTTGCCATGTGACCAAATCCTAAACATCGATGATGCCTGTGTCCAATTACAGTCCACATGCACCAATGCCGTGAAATCTTGGTCGTAAAGACTAAAGAGAGTGCAAAAGCAACGACATGACGCGACAATCACCATTGCAAAGGTGGTGTTACAAACTACAACGCACACCCTCAATGGTTTTATATTTTTAGTGTTTATTTTGGTGGTGCAGCAAACGCCCACTGATGCTGTTTGTCCTGCAGCTGGTGCAGAAACAAGATTCTTCATGCTTTTCGACGTAGGAGTCGTACACAAAACTAGCGTCTTTTTTTTTGATATTATTGATAAGATGATATTTATCTGTGTTTTACTTGCATATAATAATAGATGGTCAAAAATTCATGAGCATCAAGCCATTGGATGGTCCAATGCGTACAGTATGGCTCTTGGATCACATGCGAAGTTGCACGTAAAGTATATTTGTGTATTGTATATATAAAGGGGCTTCCATTCTCATTAGAGTGCTGAATAATTCTTGGCAGAGAAAAAAAAAAAAAAAAAAGGCTTTCAACTAGCTCTTGATGCGTCATTTAGAGCCTTTGTTATGAAGATTTGTACGGATGTATATTTAATTAGTTCCATATCGACTATGTAATAGAAAGATCTTGGATGCTTAGATAGAGCTAAGAAGTTCAAATAATGTATTCCAATTAGTCTTTTAGGGTGAGACTCTGAGCTGTGACAGATCGTATCAGAGTGGATCTGGTCTATAGCTTATCTAGACTAGAGGATATATAGCATGGGTTAATTGGAACTGATCACGGACTAATCATGGTGCATGTGTTTAGATTCGAAAGAATTTGGACCTTTAGTCTAATAAGGAAGCCAGAGCTTAAATATGTGAGGACTTGTGCAGGCGTGTGTTTAGTCTCATATCGGCTATTTATACTGGGTCTAAGAAATTTCAATAATATTTTCCTTCTAATATTTTTGGATGAAGTTCTAAGTTGTTATATTGGACCATCAAATTCTCCAACAAATATGGACTTGGACCCTTTCCTCTTGTTTGCAAGAGGTTATATGCCAAGTCTACCATGATAAACTGGATCAGCCACCTATCAGACCATTTGATGGTTTGATACAATAAAGACCTTCAGATTCACATCAAAAGCTGTGTAAAGCATGTCCCTCGTATGATGCATACGAGCATCACATCAAAGATTATGTTTTGCATTAATCTCGATACGGATCCAAGGGATCATATTGCATTGGAGCTTAAGTAGTTTGGTGAGCACCGGACCTAACTTTCTCCCAAAAATTCATAAATTATATCCTGCACAGTATGCACCATGTGGCCGTATACGCCGCTAATCATAGCTGCTCATTCTTGCAGCAATGCACCGAGATGAGCGCTCGATGAAGAAGGCCTATAGAAATGAGCGACTTTGATTGGCGGTGTACACAGCCACCTGGTGCACACCGTGTAGGATATAATTTCTCCAAAAATGATGGAATTGCTGATGGGTGGATGAGATGTTATACGTAGGGGACATGGAACAGATGGGCGGCGGGGGTCCGTCCTTTCTTTTGTTTTATACGCACGTACAATACCTAGAATAGCATTCCCATTCATACCATGACGTACGAGACACGTGCTTTGGTACTTAACAAGATTTGTTAATCATAATACTTGGACAAAGATTTCTTTCTAAACTTATATTTTAAGAGTCCACCATGTTGTATATAGATTTCCACCTTGTTTTTTTTAAACTAAACATCTACCTAAGTCGAGTGTTTCCATGCTCCTCTCCCACGCTATCGATGGTACTCCATGTCCAGCATTCTGGAATTGCCGGAGAAAATTCCGTCTTTATGAGCTCTTTGTTATCATAATCTCCACATTCGAAAACTTCGAGGCATGAGGGCATGAGTAGGTGTACTGAGCTTGCTTTCCTCAAGGAAAAGGCGTTCAACAAGTGCTGGTTTGCCTTCGGTTGCCCGCTGCCTACCTTTTATTATGCGAGAAGCGTTGACAATATGTTCCTCCCTTTTTGTTCAAAATTTTAAAAGCTTGTCCTTCGATCATTTGAATCCTAAATAAAGGCGCACTGCTCGTACTTTTTGAACGCTTGTTAATGCAGCCAAGCTATCAGATGTCCCATACCTTCTTACATGGGAAGTTGATAAGGATTTTAAATGATATGTTAGTGCATTCTGAAAAAGAATGTTATATTAGTGCTTTAATTTCTTTAAAAAACTCGTTTACAGTATCAATATGAGAAACGAGGCTTCTTTTTATGTTTAAATTTTCCAAACAATGGAATATTTACAATTTTCGTTATTGGTGGTAGATACAGAAATCAATATATTTCCTAATCTCTTCAAGTTTTGTCGCATGAAATCTGGAAAGGTTTGCTGCCTTCTACACCTCCAGATCCTAACAGTGGAACATTTGGTGTCCTTCCATCATCTCTTCTGAGGCTCAGGCTGAGTTGGACATTCTGCTCCCTTTGCTCGCCAAAGTTCATCTCAGCCCTAACCCTGGTTCTCTAATTTGGAAGGCTAATTCTCAAGGTCTTTTCTCCACCAATTCATGCTGTCAATTTATCAACTCAAGGGGTGTTAAATGGCCCACTGCTGCAGCTCTTTGGAAGTTGAAAGTTCCTTCAAAAATCAGAAGATTTCTCTGGTTGGCCCTTCTGAAAGACAGATCAAACACCAGGGATGTTCTCTCAGAAAAGTTGGGGAAACACCTGGGAGGATGCCTCTTCAGTGATGATTCAGTAGAATCCGAGAAGCATTTCTTTATTCACTTCTCTCTACGTGTTGCATCTGTATAAATCTAAATCCAGATATATAAATACCTCTCATATGTTTTTTTTTCTTCTTATTAATATAAGGTTATTTTGTGATCTTAAAAAACCTTGAAAATTAAGAGAGAGAGAAAAAAACCTCCTTGAAAAAAAGCATTTAGAGGGGAGTTCAAAATTACCTTAGATCCCATTTTTCACGTACCGTTTCACCAGGAGAATTCTTTGTCCCACCTTCTTTGCTCAAACCGTCCACGACAAAAGCATTTGATAGTTCACTCAGGCATTCTTGCATCATCCGTTGTTCAAATTGCAACACCAGCAAGATTCCTCCTGTTGGATTGGTTATTGCTGCATCGAATGAAGCATAACTTCGTAAATATTATATAATGAACAAAGAAACGATTGTAGATATTATGTCACTAGAGTTGAGATTGAACTATTGGAGATCTTTTATATTGGGTAAGATTTGGCTCTGCATGGAAACAAATGGCAAAAGTAGGGTCCATAGTAGCAGCCAATTGATGTGATGGGGCGCGGGTTCTTGTTTATCTTCATTTATGCCAAATTAAATCCATGACCCATTTCTATGAATTGAGTGGTACGAGTTCGCTGTAGTTACAATATAATAAAGACTAACTGAAAATATTTGCGCGTCTTCGGACCAATTAAAAAAGAAGGAAATCACCAGATCCATAGGTGGATCTAAGTTAGATCACTTAATTCCTTTGACGAAGATATAACGGCAATAATAACTATTACTCTTTGAATGATAGCTTCATTGTGGTTTAACCATTCATGACATAAACCTTTTGGAGAAAATATAGTATAATGGAGAGGACCAGATTTTTCTTAAATGAAATAAACAAATTCCAGGGAGTAAAGATCGAGAAAATTTTAGTTGTGCAGCAAAAGGCAAAGATAAAAACTTAATTATGCATTGTATTCCTAAAATAAACAGTATATTAGAATCTTAAAAGGTTTCTCTTACATCAATAGCAGAAGACTGAAACACTTGGGAGATCAAACATTCCCAACAGAACATGATAAGGCTCGTGCCTTTGTATTGTAGATCTTTAGCACTAATACCAACTACTTTTCAGGTGCTTAGTTTTAAAGGTAGTATTTTGACGGATCCTAAAACTACACTGATTAACATAACAACAATGATATAATATGGGTTAGAAGAAAGGGATCTTGTCTAAAGCTCACTGCATGAAAAATAATACCGATCTTTTTGGAAAAAATAAAATGAGGCATTAGCAAGGTTAGAAATCTAGACCACTCCAGAGGAGGGAAATGCCAATTAGCTTAAGCTGGTTAGCTTGGAGACTAGTACAGGTGATGCACAAGCCATGCCAAAAAAGGAATATATTCTAAATTTCTATTTGAAAGGAATCGAGTTTTACCTTGGAGGAGTAAGGATGGTGACTTAAATCCATATTTTAGTTACCTACTATGAGGAGCATTTATATGATTTTTGATTCCGAAGTTAGAGAGGCAGTCAAGTTTGCAATATATAAAATTGAAAAAAGAATTCAAAAATTTAAATAAATTTTAGCTCCTTTTCTTTATGATAATCTTAGAATGAATATAAATTTATCAATAATTCATTTTTGGAAAAAGAAGCTTTCCCAATAGGGATTGGCAAATGCATTGAGTTGCAAAATTGGGATTATCATAATCTGAAACCTTGCTTTAAAAAGGTTAGTTGGAAGATATTATTTGAATTTTTTGGTTCTATATAAATACTCAAGATTTACTTAGTGCATAGTTGATGTGGGATTAAACATACGTCTACACGGGTCCTCAAATACTCCTATTTGAGCCTAGTATTCTCGTCAGGTTAAAAGCCCGTACTACTATGTCTCCTATTCTACATAGGTTCTAGGCCGGCGGCCTATTTTGATACTATTTTTTGTTACAACTCAAGACTTTATCCAAAAAAGCTACTCGGAAGATGTTATTTAGGTTCTTTGGTTCTATATAAGTAGTTAATATCTATCCAGTGCATAGCTGATGTAAGACTAAATATATGCCCGTACGGATTCTCATAGAGATACTTTAACTAACTTTTTTCTAAGACCGAGATACTGGATGCAAAAAAATGGTATCTTATGATGGAGAGGATTATCAAGAAATAATTAGGGCTCCTCGAAAGTTCGAGAACAAATGGTAATTTATGGAATTATATTGTTTTCCAAAGTTGAGCATAGTGCCCATTGTCAGCATCGAAACTATTGTTTGCATGGTCCATATGAGCTCAGCCTTCCTGCTCCCAATATGCTGGCTTCACCAAGAAAAATGTTGCTTCGATGTGACGCCACAATGGAGAGACACAGTGATGGTAATACCATCTATACAAAGATTTCTTTATGCGCATATAAGTATTTGAAGGTGCCCCTTTGCTCAATCCAAACCTTGGGTTTGGGTTTTGTTCAAACAGTTGGATACGTTATTGATTGTAGATAACTATGCAAAGTATAAAATTTTTAAGTTCACATAGTAAAAATGAATAACTGATTATAAATACACAAATATCAAAAAATTATTATTTAAAATAACATAAGTTAATTCAGCTAAATCAACTAGAGGCATTATTGTCATTTTATACAGGCAGCTGCATCCAATTATATGTAATGGTTATTTAATTCCACCGATATTTCACCACCCCCACCCAAGCAACTTTTCTCCTGTCACATCATCTTTCAACCTCCATTGTCAGCTTCTCTCCAATTACACAAAAGCCCTAACTGTGCTCTCTCCTCTCTCTCTCTCTCTCTCTCTCTCTCTCATATTATAACCTAGAAATTTCAGTAACATTCACCCTTTCTAGGCCAAGCAATCCATCCACCAGCCTCCTCTGAAAAAAGAAACATGTAATCGTCCAGTCCCGGTTTCCCTCATACATCGCGGCAACAGTCATCTACAACTGGGAGCATCTCTTCTAAAGAAAGCAACATAGTGAGCTCCGCATTCTTCTCATCTAATTCCGATCGCTGATGCCTTTTCTTTTTCTCTCTTAAAAAAAAAAAAAAATCTTATGATCGCAGCTTGCCAAGTGCTCCAAATCCTTCCTCACCTTCCTCATCTGACAAAAGATCATCATCCGCGGCAGCAGTAGCAGCAGTGGAAAGGTAAAAATACTATATCTCATCAACTGAATCTAATCTCTCTCTCTCTCTCTCTCTCTCTCTATCTCTCTCTCTCTCACACACACACACACAGACGCACAGTCTCTCTAACCTTGTATACAAGAGCACTCTAATAAATATCAGCACCAAATCCCAAAAAGATCATGATCATCATCATAATCATCATCCTCAGCGTTTTCCCCAATCACCGCATGTAACTAGAATTATTTCTACATTAACTGCTTCAAAATAGTGGAGCTAGCAATTGAGAGCAAGGAAACCAAGAAGAAGGAGGATATAGTTGTTTGTCTGGACGCCATGGACTTGGTACCAACCCCGGAGAGCCCCCACTCCGACCACAGCGGCGGTGCCAACGCGAGCCCCCATGCCTCCTCCTCATCGGCCGCCACCGGCGCTACCTCCTCCTCGCCATCGCCGAGCCGGTACGAGTCCCAGAAGCGGCGAGACTGGAACACCTTCGGGCAGTACCTCAAGAACCACCGCCCGCCGCTGACGCTCTCGCGGTGCAGCGGCGCCCACGTGCTCGAGTTCCTCCGCTATCTCGACCAGTTTGGCAAGACTAAAGTCCACACTCAGATGTGCCCCTTCTTCGGCCACCCCAACCCGCCGGCGCCTTGTTCCTGCCCGCTCCGCCAGGCCTGGGGCAGCCTCGACGCCCTTATCGGCCGCCTCCGTGCCGCCTACGAGGAGAACGGCGGCCGGCCCGAGTCCAACCCCTTCGGCGCCCGCGCCGTCCGCCTCTACCTCCGCGAGGTCCGCGAGCTCCAGGCCAAGGCTCGCGGCATCAGCTACGAGAAGAAGAAGCGCAAGAAGCCCGCCCAGGAGCAGCAGCACCAGCCCCCGCCTCCTCCGCCCGCTTCCTGAATACATAATCCCTTGTCATTGGATGATGATCATGCTCCTTCCAAGAACCACCACCGCCTTCGCCAACACCTGAGATGGGAACTCTCAATCTCTCTCTCTCTTTCATCTATGCATGCATTAGATCCTTCTCTCTTTGATTCGGTAGGTGAGACCGAAGCATAATTTATATGGTGTGAGCTTCTCTTTTAGGATGCTATTAGTTTATGTTGTTCTTTTCCTGTGTGCTGATTGAACCTCTCTGGACAACTTTCCTTCAGCTGCTTCTTTCTCTCTCTCTAGATATATTATATATTTAGTCTTTTGCTATTATGTTGCTGCCGGATGTTGCTGTGGCTTTATACTCTTGTTGTGACAGGAACTGGGAGTCGGTGAGCAGTATGAGCCATATTTAGTGTTCCTAATATTAGTATGGTAGTAAAGGAAAAGAATGTGGGTACTGTACGTCGAACTGAGAGTTCATTTCCAAGAGACTGTGTACTTGAGATCTCTTTGTTTTGCATCTGTCCATGATGTGCCAATTCACTCTTTGCAACTTTTCTTTTTTCCTTTTTATGGTATTAAAAGTGAAGTGGTGATGATGGCTTTTTCTAAGATCATATGTCGGCCCCCAAAGTATTGGTTCTCTTCTCGTAAGCGTCCTCATATGGGAACTGAGAGTAGGTGCTTCATTTCCGGTAACCATCTCGTCCCTTCTTTCGCTCTTTTCTTTTTCTTACTTTTCTTTGAATCTAATGCTCTTCTTCATATGTCTGAGTCATGAAATAGTTGTTACGATTTTTACTCATTCGTGGGTTTCCGTTGCTTCCTGTGGAGAGAAAAAAAAAGACTGACCCTTCGGAGAGATGCGAGCAAAAATTCACCCACTAACAAGTCGAATTTTGATGTTCGACCCTTTGGTCAGCAATTCTATCTACCAAATTTACCATGATAAACTATATCAAGTTCATTTTAAGCCACAAAATCACTTAAATATATTATAAAACTAACATTCATTTTGGCCGATCCATGGATTTCACGGTGTAAGACAAAAAGGTGCACTATTCATTCCTAGCAAAGTGGCTTATATTTTAATGCTGAAGGATTAGTGGACTGAAGGTACAATCTCATGGGACATCATAGCACCTTAAATTTCATAATCAATCTAGCCGACGACCATTCTTTGTGGTTGGACGGTATGTTGGTATGCTTGGTGGTGAAGATTTCTCTCTCTAGAGAAATCACATTCTTTGATTCCCTACTGTTATTGGTCTTCTGGATATTAGGATGCTTCTTTCTTCTTCCCCCTCATATGCATTGAATTGCCTCTTTACCCATGCGTGCGTGTGTTTGTGTGTGTGTATGAAAGTAGTTATATGACTCGTGAGATCTTTTTGTATTTGTTCTTAAATTTGGAATTCTTCCCGTCAATTTAGGATCCCTTCCAGGCAATTTTAAATTAACAAAATCATATATGCGTAACTTAGACAACTTATGATGGATTAACTTAGGAATATTCTTCTATTTTAACGTGACAACTTGATTTAGAGACTAATTTATGAAGCTTGATGATGTCTCCTCGTTCATCTTATATATAAATATGCAGGTGTGTGTATACTTTTGGACCAGATTTTCTATGTTATGAAGTATGTGTGCTATGTTTTAGAGAGGAGACTTATTGATATAACAGTTATAGTGCTAAAGAGATTTGATTGCCTGGATGATGTAGTTATCATGATCAGTATCCTAGGGACCTAAAATATTTCATAATGTAAACTTGTGGGCCAATAAATGATGCTCTAAAGAAAGCTAGATTGAAGTTTGAAAATCAAGCATACTATTTGAGAGACCAAGTAATTAATAATATGCTTTAAACTGTCTTGGCTCATGAAATTAGTTGCATGCCATGATTACCCACCCGCAAAGAATTTGTGTTGCTCCTTTTTCTTTCATTAATGATCCAAATAGACACTACACATGAACTCTGGCACAACACCCTGAAACCGATTTTATAGAATAAATTTTATTTAATATCATGTTCTCAATTACCTAATAGTCATTCTCCTACTTGTTGTTACCATGCCTCTAAATGTCTTCTAGTTCATATAAACACTTATTGTCATTTTTTTACATCCTTAAACATTCACAATGATTTTCAGAAAATAAAAGTCATCTCACAGTAATTCTTTGGGAACTTATTATTTCCCTATTGATGCACCAATGGCCCTGTGCGTAGAAGCTCCAATTCTTACTCCCATCATCCAACTGAAGTACACACCAAATCATTTCCTTGAGAATGGCTTTAATCACTTCATAAGACTAGTAATTATCATGCTCCAACGGGTGAAGTGTTTAATGTTATTTTTAAAGGAATCTTAGACAGTTTCTTCTTGTCGGTTCAAGTGAAAATTTCTATAGACTAATGTGTTTTATCAAATAAAATCAAGACAGTGTTCCTTAGGTACTTTTTTATTGTTAGGGCTACAACATTGGGTTAGGTCCAAGTTGGCCCTAGAGACAACACAACATGGATTTCAGGTTCCTCTTCTTGTAAACCTGTTTCTCTTTAATAAAGTCAGGGTGGCATTCTTTGCCTCCCTTTTCCACTAAAAATGAAGCATGTATTTCAAGTGTAAGATTTAGACTACACATCCAATCCATTGACTTGATAGGTTGCATCAGGTTAGACTACTCTCTTGGTTGAAACTAAAGTGGGTCCAAATGTCATTTATGTTGTTCTAGGATTCATATGAGAAGATTACAAGCATTTGAGAAATACACGAAGACTAATGAGTCGTGTAACAACTGGTAAGATCAATGGAGGAGATGATGATTGAACTTACTCTGATCTTTGCCATACGAGATAATATGAATCAACGCATGATGGAATTGCCTATTTTTTGTGTGTGTTGGTTAATTTTCTCCTAGAGTTGTCTTACAATTTTCTTATATTCGTATAGCGAGTTCAGAGTTGATTACTAGACAAGGAAGCCTTTCAGTCAAGTCAATCAGATGAAAAGAAGGGTCACTGCATAAATTAGATTATCAAATCCATGAAATAATATTAAAGTTTGTTTAACTTCCTGGAATCCACAAGGGTGCTATGAAATTCTACATGGACTATGAACTCAAGGATGAATTTGTAGCAAGTACTATTTTGATCCAATAAAAATGATTTAGTTGGGTGAAATGAAATAGCTCAAGTAAAGAATCATGGTATGTTGGAAAATGTAGTCATGGGACACCGGTACCAATCATATTTTTCATAGTCTATGCAGACATGTTTTGACAACTTGGTTATTTTCTGAAGATATATCTTCATGTCTCCCTTTATGGTTTCAAGGGAAACTTGATCCTGATCAATTTAAGGGCTTTATCCTCTAGTAGAAAATAGTGGTGTTCCCTACACCAAAATAAGACTAGTGCACATTTATTGCTGTGATGTCTGCACCAATCATCAGAAGATTATTTTTTAATTTGTTGCTGTGTTCAGCAGTAAGCGACGCTGGTTAAGTAACATTTCTGCTAAGAGTTGGAGATGCGTCGCTTAAAGTCGATTGCGACATTATTTCAGACTTCTCGTGGCATTTTCTTAAACATTGCAATAGGCAATTTCTGTCGTAGTGCTTTGCTATATCATGGTAAGTTGTGTAAGGGAATACGTGTGGCCTACTCCTTTCAAAAGAATACAGGTCTTTCTTAGTCCTGTGAACATTTGTAATCTCTGATAGATATAGAATTGAGCGAAGTCTATGATATTGACCAGCCGCTGGTGTTGACAACACCAGATAAACCTTCATGTATGATCTTCTCTTTGATTGTTCTAGGCATAATTATACCCTTTGTGACGCTAGGTAATAAAAAAAAGATGATTTCTGATTTTAAATAAAATATTTGATTTATTTATGGAGATTTATATGATTGGTTTAAAGTCAGAGATATAACAGAAGCAAATCCTCTTGTTAAAGTAAAAGTTCAACATTAAAACACAGCAGATATATAAGGAAAAGAAGAAAAGAAAGATGAGAGATACATAGAAGAAATAGGAAGAATGTACTGAGAGGTTTTAAAAGGAGTAAGTCAATCATTTGTCAAGGTGCACAAGCATATATATGGTTATTGTGTCGTAAGTTATCTTATCTGATGAATATCTAATTAGGTACCTACTGAATTGTTCTCTAGTTTCCTTAAAAAAGGCTGGGATTAACGGTTCAAAAGTGGTTTGGATGATAGAGGTCTTTTAGTTGTATCTTGATATATAATACTTTCTCCAGAGCATAACCTCGGTGGTCATTACATTCTCTTATATCTTTTTATCATTCATATTCATGATAACTCCTTCAGGTGGTACGTACTACAGACGAGATCAGTGCATCTTGGTATTTATGACGAAACAGTCGCTGTTTTGTTTTTTTGCAAATAAATAGTGCGGATGCCACCTTCTGAGTTCAAACCTGGAATGTCCACCTAGCATATGCACTGAATAGAGGTGCTGTGTTCTCCTACATTCTCCATCCGAGAAAAGGTTTTTCGCAAAATTTCATAATGTAGAGAAATCCGGGAAGTATCTTGAATATTAGATGCTAAACATTCTAACACACATAAAAGGAATTATCAATGCTTAGCACAATCATTAACCTGTCTATGATAACTTTAATTCTTTTCTAGTTATGTCCTCTATCATGGTTGCATTCTATCACTTCACCTTATCTCAAAAAAACCTAGTTGCTTGTATGCTTGTCATATATATGTATTCTTCACATATATAACTTTCCTTTTAGCGTGGGATAAGATGTGTTGCAGTTGTTGTTAGTGTCTACTGACAGTTAATCAAACACAATTTGATGAATGTGGTTGCATGGGTCCATCTTACTGTGGGTTATGTTACGCTGAAAGGAGCATATCATCCCCTTCAGTTGCATGCTTGCAACGAATACCACTTCTGTCAGAATTTCTATATATGGCCTTTAAAGTTCAATCTTACCTTGCATATTTAAGCCTGGATTTTTAGATCTCCATGAGTATCCCACCAAGGGTCAATTGCTATGAATATGGAAACATCTTCTATGCTCTTCTTGCTACTTTAATGACTTTATGGAAGAGATTGCTTCCTGTAGATACAGACATAAAAGAGTATTGCATTGGTCATTTCCCCTATGACATGAAACAATGAGAACTGCACCATCTTTCTTCAGGGAAGAAAAGAATATTGCATTAGGCAGAAGAGAACTAACACTCAATAAAGGATTAAACGCTCCAAACACTATATTGGGTGTTGAAGGCTCGCATGATAGGGGGTTTATTAGGTTGTATTTCATATGGATTTAACATATTTCTGTGATTCTTGTCCCTGACATGATTACTTTCTTATAGGGTTCCAATCTCAAGATGCTACAATATAAAGAATTGTCATATACTGTGAAGATATCTGAATTTAAATTCAAAAACTTGCTTTTCTTCTCAAACTAAAAAAGAACAAGAACCTGCTGCTACATATAATATGATTCAAATTATGAATTTATATCAAATTAATGGAAACAAATTCCTTAGAAGTTAGAACCAATGCAAATTTATGTAGTACTTACTGCCTGCAGTGCAAAATTAATTACCTTAACAGGAGATTACCAATGTGAAATAATAAAGAGATATAATTTGATTAGGAGAAGAGTCACTAGATGAAATTGCGCGCGCGATGTATGTATGGATTTTATAGCATATCCCTTTTAAATGAGGCTACTGTTTCGGCTTTCGAATTCATATAGAAAGCCATCTCACCTTTGATTTTCTGGACTCCAAGGTCTTGCAAACATTTCCTTCACTCTGTTGGCTAAAACAAATCATTTGATTCCAATCGTGTCATAATTGACCGGACTTCTCCGTCTAAATTGCATAGTCTACCTATCATCCAATTTATCAGAGACTAATTGGAAGTAATACCCTCAAGCTAGCAGTTGGGAAGACCTCCCAATGAATGAAGAAAGCCTTCGTCTTTGGAAACTATGATGAACAGAAGCATTAAATTCAGCCCTACGGGTCTAAAGGCTTGTGGATACTAAGCAGGCTGATAAGTAGGAGATGATTGTTTTAATACAATAGGTTAACTATTAGTTTTTCAATGTGAGGAAATTTGACAGTCCCAAAGATCTCATCTTTATAGATTATTTATAAATTTAAGATGATAAAATTCTTGATATGCAATTGATTCTTCCCTTTTCCTCTGTATCAATTTATTTTATCAATGAAACGATGGTGACTTTGTCATCTTTTTCTCAAAAAAGAACCTTTTCTTTAGTTTTCCATAGCCATATCAGATAATGATTCAGACAAGCATCATGAGTGGTAATTCTCATGCATCCTTGTTTTCATTGCCATTGCTACTAGTTTTGCCATAGTAGCAAACGGCATTAATGGTGCATTAAAGAAGCACTTCATTGTAAAATCAAAGATTTACACATGATTTAAGAGGGTGTTTCCGACATGTAAGCTAGGAGAAGAAATGTACACGTAGGATCTCAAGCCCCTCCATCTTCTCTTCAATGGCTCTCAACAATTAAGATGGGAGAATAAAAGATTAGGAATGCCACTAAAAGAGATTTAATTATACATTAGATTCGAGAACTGGATCCTCTACCAACGTCTCACTGGTACTGTCCAGTTCATCCCTCACATCGACTCATGGTGCATATTGGAGTCAACATTCCCATGAGTTAAATACATGCACGTACCAAACCAAGGTTCTGTCTTAGTACAGCATGTCACGTCCGATACGGATCGGTGCCAAAACATTTAGTCCGCAAAATCACATTTAATTATCATGGTGGTTCGCTTGCAGTTGGACTACCGACAACAAATTGACTCCAGGTAGAGATACTCAACCTAATCCCAATAGGTTATTTATTAAATTGTAAACCAGGATGGCAAGTTAAATGACTGGGTATCTCTCTCTCTCTCTCTCTCTCTCTCTCTCTCTCTCTCGCAATTTGCTATGGTACTCCTTTATATTATTTTATAAAATATGAGGAGATAACTTAACCGTTCAATAAGTTAGAGTAAAGTTAAGGTATTTCATTGTTAACAAATTACACCTACAGGTTATCAGCCTCCTATTTTTTTATTATTTTTTTAAAAATATTTTATTATTTTTGTTCTGAATTGGTTGTGATCCGTCCTTCCGGCGGTGCATTGGTGGGTGCTAGTAGGGATGCGGTGCCGGATGGCACGGTACAACATCATGGTGGTGGGGTGGTAGATGTACATGATGAAGAGGTGGTGGTGGCCCTTCTATGTGTCGCTACTACTACGAGTCTATGTCATGGATCGGGATGGCACGCGTAAAAGAATAATTTCATAATTATTCTACTATTAAATATTTATATATAGGCTATGAACTTTATAAAATTATTTAGTATTTTATTCGTATATGATTCAAAAAAAAATATGGTTCAAAAAATATGACTTAAAAAAATTATTTTAATGATTATTGCAAAAAGGCTTTCAGATAGCTATGTATGGCCCCTGAAAATGGGGTAAATTGACATTTAGTTTTATACGACCCTGCCAGCGGATTATAGTAGTTGACATACGACCTTGCTAGCGGATAATAGTAGTTGACATACGATCATGCTAGTAGATAATAGTACTTGGCATATGATCCTGCCAGCGGGTAATAGTACTTAGCATATAACCCTACCAACAGATAATTGTAGTTGGTGTTTGTCGATTACAGCGCCATCATGAGTATAATAATGAACTTAGCATTTAGTATGAGAGCAGTAATTTGATCAATGATAAATGATTTATGATTTTAGTTATGCTATACACCAGAAACCATGTTTTATGAATGATTTATGTATGCATGATTGGCTTTATGAATTATTTTAATATATTATATTATGAAATGCTTTATTTTGTAATATTTGTTATTTTCTTTAAATGATGCATTGACATGTAAAAACTTATGCTTGATTCGGTAAGATAGTGAAAGGTTTACTTATTGAGTTGCGTCGCTCAATACCTCTATGTTTTTTCTCTCTCTCCAGATAAATAGGATCAATAGGAATGAAGGATGGTCTAGGCTTAGAGTTTGCGTTAGCGAGCTTGGCGATTTATATAAATAAGCAAAACTTTAGTTCTTCAGTTGATTATGAATTTATAGTTAGTGATTTTTTGAATAATAAGGATTATGGGTTTGATATTTATGTTTGGATTCAGATGCTCTGAACCAGTATTGATTTTATTTAATGAATAAAAAAAATAAATTTTTATTTTTTTTTATTATATGTGTGATGGATTTGAAAGTTAAATGTAATATAGGCCGGGCAAGTGCTGTTGTTGGGGGTTGCCTTCTGGTCATCGACTATGAGGATGGGTGGGTGAAGGCATACGAAGCTAAGAGTGTCGCATAGTGGGGGGGGGGGGGGATAGGGAGCGGGGCAGAGGAGGGATCAACATGGTAGGGAGAGAGAGAGAGCTGGAAGTCGAGGTTGGGATGGTGGTGGAGGAGGAGGAGGATGGGGGGGGGGGGGGGGGGGGGGGGCAGAGGAGGGATCAACATGGTAGGGAGAGAGAGAGCTGGAAGTCGAGGTTGGGATGGTGGTGGAGGAGGAGGAGGATGAGGAGGGGGGAAGGATGATCGACACTAAAGGATGGGGAGCGGGCTGCTGGCCCTCTAGCAGTTGGCCACCGGGCATAACCTATCCACCGTGACTAAGATTATGTGCGAGGAGATCGTCACCTCCTTGCCATTGCTGTCTGCAAGAAGCTCATCTTTGACCTCCTGTGCTCTACTTGCCTCACACCTGACCTCTGTGACATCATCCTGTCTGGCACCTGCTCCAACCTTGACTTCCTTGACCTTAACATCGTTGCCACCCTCTCCATCTTCTCCGCCATGCCCCCCCCACTCCCTCACTTCCCTTGCCCACAGACCACAATGCCTACTGCGGGACCGCCGCCTGCTTCAACTCCCCCGTTGACTCTTTTCACTTCGCCGCCATGGACGCCCTCGGCTGCATTCTAGCTCGCGACAACCACGTTCTCCTCTGCTAAGCCTCTCCCTCTTACCTCGACTATGTCTCTGTTTGGTGGCATTGCATCACTGCCATGTCCTGGACCGCTTTGATGCCACCACCTTCGACTTCCTCACCTGCCTATTTGAGGAGTTCGAGTCCTAGCATTTATCTCATCTTACCGGTGACAAGCTCATCGGCAGGGCATCAGGGTTGAGGGCGGAGATGGGGCTGCCGAACTTCAAAATATTTGCTAGCTACTGGTTAGGATTGTAATCGAATTGCATACGGATCGGATATATCCATATTTATATTTATTTTATTTGACGAATACAGATACGGATATGGATGTTACTCGGCTGCAAAAATTTATATATGTATTTATTTTAAATGGATACGGATATAAATTGAAAACCGAGAGTATGATATAAATACATATATAAATTAGATAACTCAACTTTATGACTGCAGAATCAGAGATATTATTAAGTGGATAATAAATCAAGTTAATAGCATATTAATATGGTCATTTATTTTACTTAAAAGTTCATGAGTGTTATATAAAAGTAAATAGGGTTACAAATGAATCAGATATTCGGATACGAATCAAATAGTTGTCTCTCCATATCTATATTCATTTTTTTTGATGGATATAGATAAAGATACAGATAATAATCAAATACTCAAATTTCTGTTTATGTTCGGATATATTCCAAAAATAGATTCGGGTAGATATTATCTAATCTATTTTCGCCCCTACCATCGGTCATTATTTTTTATTCCAAAATATATTTGAAGTTCAAAGTTTTTACCGTACCAACCATGCATATAACCAGCTACAACTGATTGCCGGTTTGGTAAATAAATGCTCTTCAAGATGGCTTGAAAAAAGGCATCGATAAAATAACTTGAATCCCGTTGGACTACCGTAGCACAAGCTTTTATTTTTTTTGGAAGAAGTTCGTTGGCCGACCAGGTTTGGAGTTCACATCTTACAAAGGATCAAATGAAAAATTCATGTTTCATCTAATACTAGTTAATTCTGTCCTGATACAGAAAATCATGGATTATTTTCAATGAAGAATCCTTCAAATTACAAATCCATGAATCATTTTATCCAATAATTGAGAGAATCAGCTCTGTAGACTACGCACGACACGGCACAACTTCTTTAATGATTACATAAGTATTATTATGGGTATCTTAGTTAATCGAAACACATCTTGATTCAATCCGTTTTTCGACTTATAAAGTCATCTAGATCAGAGATCACTAGCTAACACAATATCAACCACAGTAAATGATCCGGTTAAGAGCTAGATATAAGATAAATCTTCTCAGCTTCCAGCAGAACATTCTTCTCAACTTCACGCTCGCTACTATCGTTTTCAGATATGTTAGCAGATTAACAACAAGAGAGTCCATTCCAGAGGAAGAGATGCATGAGAAGTTAAGAACACAATATATGTGAGTAAATCCAGTCCAAAAGCTCCAACTTGCTACTATATATAGACATCATTGGACGTTCCCCACATAATAGGAGAAAGATTTCACCCACAAAAATTTCTTATCTATTTTCGGATCTTTCTAAGTAAAAGCTAATTTTTTATCAAACTCATCCCACCACGAGATCAACAGCTCTTTTCACAGTGACAAAGATTAAAAAAAATATTATGTAAACTAATATCTCGATCGAGCTGTTGGCCGATGTACACATCACCATTCCCTGCACGCGCGTGTTGTTTTTACTATTTTAGTCATATATTTTTTCATTTCTAAAGTTGGTTTTGTGCTACAGGCATTTCTCCTGCTCCTCCTGCTCATTCTCTTGGACGTATTCTCTCTCTTTCCTCCCGACAAGACACTCTAAAACTATTTGTGGCAGCCAGTGGCCTCATGAGGTTGGTAAAGTTATTTCATAAAATAGAAAGAACAAAGCTCCATAGCATCAGACCAGGATAAGATTGCTTTGGAGCTGGCCATGGAAACATTCAACGACCGGTCGTACGAGATTCCCGCGCCATCGGTCCACCCCCGGACGATGGACTCCCACTTATTCTTTTTCTTTCTATTATAGAATAATAAAATAATAATTTATGGGGTGCATTTTCAGAAAAGGGGGAGTGCATGTATCTAGGCGGAGTGATTGATTTGATTTGATTGGACCCTGAGCTGGGCCCAGCCGGTCGTGCGGTCTCACGTGGCTCCCTGTCCTCCTTGTCGGCGTGGCTCCCGGAGCCAGTGGAATGGATCCACGTGGCGGATCCGACAGCACCGTACGACGTTAAGGGGGAGGCGGTGGTGGGCCCAGGTGGCGAACCTAACCTGACATGTCCGGCGTCTGCACGCATGGCGCGTGCGCGCGCGCGTTTGGTGCCGGGAGACGGGGCCCACGGAAAATGACACTTTTCGATGGACCTAATTTGTCTTAAAAATAATCCGAATGCGCGGGAATTTTCAGGGTATTTTCCTTTTTAGTTTCCCCAATTAATATTTATCCGCATGAAGCGATATTTTTATATTCAAATATTTCTCTGATCTGTAAAATAATTTTATATGTGATGCAAGGATTCAAAGTCACTGGTTTCCACAATTGGACATATAACCACTCCTTGATTTCATTGTAATAAAAACTACAATTTTGATGATGAGTTCATTCTAGGCAGCCGCCACTGGTGATATTAAACTTTTGTTTCATGAAAAAACTCTTCAACAACTAAAATAAATTATTTAGGATATGATAATTTGTCAAGCTAATAGAGTTCATGATAATTGATAAATTTCATCTTGAGCTTGGTTCAAAGGTTAGAGATATTCGGAGGAAGGCTATCATTATTATATGGCTTGTTACTTATGGTTTTTTTAATCAAATAAACAAACAAATAAATAAACTATTTATATGAGTTGAATATTTTTTTTATAAAATCAAGAAAAATTACATGGTATGAAGCTCTATATTATGGCATCTTATATTGATATATAACCTTGTGGCATGAGCTCGGTTTCATCACTCCACTTTGCAAGTAGTTGAAGGAGACCTAGCTCCGATCACAAAAACGATGTCCTATTTACTATCCATGTGTATATCTATTATGTCATAAACATTTAAGAGTATAATTTTCAAACAGATTGTAGCTTGGAATACGAATCTTACTATGGCTACTTCTATTTTAGTAATTTGGACCTCGGCATAGAGTTCTTCTATACTAAGCTGCCTCGACTAGCTCAGGATGATGCTTAATTTAGAGGCATTTTTTTTTGTTCCAGCTGATTTTTTGTTTACTATTGATAAAAAAGGAAAAGGAAAAAAAAAAAAAAAAAAAAGGAGGAGAAGAAGAAGGAGAAGAAGTGATATTAGGGTTTAAAGATAGACCGTGCCTCAGTCGCTCCTATTTTATTGTAATTGTTTCATCCTAATCCTGCACTATGTTTAGATTAGGAGACAAAAGCCTCCCCTATAACCAGTCAACCTTTCACACTACCTACGTCAATCGGGAACCCGTATGCACTGCACGAATATCAAGCAAGAGAAAAAGTTTATAAATATTGTAAACGGAAGGATGGAATCTCTTCCACAGTGTCTTTTCCTCTATAAAGCCATCAATTGGTTCACAAAGAAGCAAAGGTCATCTCTAGGTTGCAGTACCTTTTTTTTGTGGGGGGTAAGTATCGCAGTGCAAGTTTCCAGTCACATAAATAGCGAATTTATTTTGTGACAGAGACAAGTTTGCAGACATTTCATCTCTTGCCCTCTCCCATTAACAAAAATATCCCCGTATTCAATAGACTACCATTCTAGCTCAAAATAAAGGTCTATAACACGTACTTATTCCAGGGACACGTACGTTTATCGTATTGATATATAGCTTGGTAGAAGATTTGGATTCAAGTTTCTTGATTTTGGAGGGTGTCGAGTATTTAGAGAGCGCTTTCTATTGTTGTGTAGACCATTAACTATTGTTTTTTTTTTAAAAAAAGGATTTGAATACAACTCTGACTATAGGAATAAGTACAGAAAATATTGCCACTAATATTCTTACAAAAATAAAATTTACCAAATATCCAAACCTTCAAGCAACCTTGCCACCTTGATGTCTCCAATCCTTTTTCATATCCACATTCTAGCCTGCTTGCTACTATATTTTTTGTCTGAGACAGTGCAGTTTAAGGAGAAGTCCTTCGAAATATTCAAAAACATTTGGTAAGTGATGCACTGATTCATATTATATCAGGTTAGGAGTTGGCAACTCTTTTGCTCAAAAAAAATTGATAAAAAATGTACATGGGTCGACGAACAGCATTGGTGAGTTATTTCACAGCTGAATGTTGAAGAAAATGTTGGCAAACAGGCTCGGTTTCTTTTATTCTCCTTTGCTTCTATTTACTTCGGGTTCTCTCCACTTCTGGGACCCATTCCAACTTTAGGAACCAATCCCTGGCTTTGACCTTTCCGTACGATGAGCCTTCTTAATTATACTATTTATGCCAATGCCCCCACTTTAAAATGGAAAATAATGAATTGGTACCCTTCGTGGTGGACTCCACCACTTCGGGATGCATTGTGTGGCCACTAGTACAAGAAGTCTTATCAGCTCAGTTGAGCTTGGTCATGCTGATGAGACATATGACCGCATTAAATTTGATGGTAGTTTGAGACAAGCATTAAAACTTCAAACAACGGCACCGATTTTTTTTTCCTTTTTCCAGAATTCTGCACCACATATTATAAATCCATTTTCTTGTCTGCTTGTAACACTAACCATTAGGAATGGGTAGGGAGGAAAAGATTTATAAAACTGACCGAGATAGTTGATAGAACACTTGATAATTATGCTTATGGTGATTAAATTAACAGCCCTTATTTTGTCTTGGAGGTTATTATAGGATGGAAATAAAAGGCCATCATTTGACAATATTACTCAAACATGCACTTTGTTATCATTACTGTTTTCTTATTTATAATTGATAATACCAATTTTTTTTAGAACATATTTGCCTCGAAGAAGTTAGACACTAAAAGTGGAAATACATTTATTTGGAGAAAGTTTTATTTTCATTCCCTGATTGTCCATAATCTAATCCATATTCTCTCCTGATATTCAAATTCTATTTCAATTCTGTGCCAAATAAGATAGACAATATAGTCATTCTATTTTCTATTTCAATCCATTCTGATTTTCATTTCAATCCTGATTCTGATCGCAAACAAAATATACACTTAATGTTAAAAATTATTTTACAAATAAATTGAGGGAACAAAAGCCATTATGTCCGTAATGGTGATAAACAACAATTTATTGGGGATTTTATTTGGGCATGCCAACATTATTGTAATATTAATATGAACAAATGTTGCCCATATTAACTCCACATGAGGGGAACATGGCCTCTTATAATCCTATCTAACTATAGATTTTCAAGACTGCTGGCTTTTGCTGGTGCACCTCTTTGCTCTGTCTTGATCCTAAATGAGTTTTAATAAAACTGAGTATCTGTTTATGACGGAGGCATGATGAGTGAATTTATATAATAGAAAAAAAAACTTCTTTTGATCATTACCGACACTGATTACACCCAGTTTTTTGTTTATAACTAAAAACATGATGAGACGAAATTAATATCAAAATGATAAATCCATATCTCCCAACATTAAAAACTATCATAAATTAATTTCAAAACACAACCCATTAACGTAAAATAGCTCTCAGCCCCAATGATAGTAAAAAGATCACTAAAAGAATAGCTATAAATTGAATTAAAATTTAAATAACTAATCTAAATTATATGGTATTTTATGCAAGGGCTTCTTTCGAGGTGTGCCAGGATTCAATAGCCAAGGTACAATAAGCTCCACCTAGCTTCGCTTGGGCTCGTAACATGTGGCATTGAGTGAGGATTGATTCAAGCTCTTCATGGAAATAGCAATTATATTGATAACACAAAGATGTTCTAACATATTTTCACCCTCCAATCCTTCAAATATATTGTCAGTTTTAGCAGAAATAAGTAAGGCATGAATAAATAAATAAATAAATTCTTCGCATTGCAAATAGTATCACATAAGTGAATAAATATTATGAGATGGGACCATCTTGGCTATTAAGTATTACGAGTTGGGTGGGTAGATATCTCGTCCTATCTTAGTCTATTTTCCGACTCATTCCATCCTGATGATGCCAGAGATAGTAAGTCATACTATTATCCTATTGGTATTTAAAACATTGTTACATACATATTGTCCGCATATGATTACGATAAGCGAGACAATTGTCAATTTTTGTTCTCTTGGTACAACCGTTTTTTATTTCTTCAATTTATTTAAGAGTTATAAATAAAAAATCCAAATGTATAAAACTTCTTATACATAACCTTGAGAATGAGATTTATAACTATAACTAGGTTGATAGGGTAAATAAATATATGATTCAAGCCTCACAATGGCCACATCATCAAGCTGCTAAACTATACATGGGGGGAAAAAACCAAATTTCAGCAGGAAATTTATAATTTATAAGTATGGCATGTCACTAAGTTACAAAGATCCGTGTTATCTAAATATGTTCATGGTAGATATTTTAGCTTGACCAATGGATGGTCGGGAACCATCTTAGTCATTTATAGTTGGACCCATAGGTGAATTTAGTCAGACGATATGCCATGTACCCCACAAAATCATCAATAAAACATGAACACCAATAAGAACAGGCATTAATTTGGAGAAATTTAAGTTAAGGGCCTCTGAAATAGACAAGAAGGCTCAATAATTATTTATACTGAATTATAGTTACATCAAATGTTTGAGAAAGAAGAATGACAAATTCTTGCACCTTTTCATTGACTGCATCTATGAGATCAGAAAAAATAACAATAAGTTGATGACTGAGTCTCATTTTGTGATACCATCAGTTGATAATTCTTGAACAGCTTGCTGAAAGGGGGACGACAATTTAAGAATCAAAGTCGTGTAGGAAATCAACTTGAAGTGTGAAAGTATAATAGAATAGATTGGTTGTGGGATTACCTTCATACATGCCAGTACATAGCGGATGTCACTCTCTAAAATTTGGTGATGGACGACAAGCCTGACACTGAAAGAAATGAAAATCAATGTGTTAAGAATATCTCAAAATTTAAATGTGTTGCTAAATATTCTTATCTATCAATACTAGTCATTTGGGCGTAAGACTGTAAAGGTAGACTGTCATCTCTTAAGAGAATGCAAGAAGAAATAACGATTATAATATCAACCAAGCAATACATCACTCTACAGACAACATGCCTAACCCTGAAAGAAATGAAAATCCAAGTCATAAGTAATAATATTTCAGAATTTAATTGCATCACTGCATGTTTTTACTTATCAATCAGTCATTTGGGCTTTAGACTGGAAGAGTAGACTGTCATATATTAAGAGACTGCTATGAGAAATGATGATTATAATATCGACCAAGCAACACATAAGCAAACCTACAGAAATGGTAATCAAATTTTTCATAACCAATCTATTCCAATTTCAGGAGGTCAATAGATTTGTTACCCTGAGTGATACCATCAGAAAAAAAGAAAAATTAGCTATATTAGGTCCATTATAGCATGTGGTGGTGGAAAATGTATTTGCTGCAAAGCTTACTAAAAACCATGATAAAAATTTTGACCAAAAAGATCTATAGGGAGAATGGCCGTGCATTTTGAGGTATCATACTAAAACAATAGCTAGTCCTCACATTTTTTTGAGAAAAATACGAGTTCCCACATAACTAATCATTCTCCAAGTTTCATTGCAAAGCTAGAAAATCAAATGCAGACACCTAGTGACATAAAAAACGAACCTAAAATACATGTTTTCTAATGCCAAATATCATGTTCAGGGTTCTGAACACAGAAATTGCACCATGGCCCTTCATCACAAAGGCATCATACTGAGGTAACTATAAGCTCTAAAATGTTCAAAAATCATGATTCCTAGGTAAATAATCAAACAAATGACTAAAATTATTTATATTGCAAAAAATAGATGCCGTCTGTATGAAATTAATATATATTTTTTTCTATATGTAAAAGATCTTTGATTTCTCCGATATATCTACAGTTGCCACAAATTTGACTTGCAAAATAGGAACTATTGATACAAAGAAAGTCAATGCTCGAGCTTACAAGAGGAATTAACCTTTGATAAGAGCTTAATATAGATACAGCCATGACTTTTGCATGAGAGGAAACTTGATGTTCACGTTTTGCATGAGGCCTTATTTGGTAGAAACTGGCTTACCTGTCCTTAAAGGGTTGGGTGTGTGCCCTAGAAGAAATTAAACTACAATTAAATAATGAGGAATATAATCTATCGTTCTGGTTATGTGAATTCACTTCTATTGATATGCTGTATTTCACGTAGTTGGCATATGAAGTTCATTGGCTGTCTTTAGGAATTGACAATTCAGCTTTGATCTGTCTACTAGTGACACGATCTTCCAGACACATTGTCACTTGCTTCATTGTGATTTCTTACTTGAAACATTTCCAAGAGACCCACATCCCCACCCATACACCTGCTCTGTGTACAGGTAAATAAGGGGCCAAACAAATTAACATACAGCAGATCAAGCCTCCCAGTTAGTGAATTAACTATTGGTGCAGAAAATTATATAACGACAGCAGAAAGAATGGAAATATCCTGTATAAGTAACACCCTAATCTTAAGCCCTGTCTTACAAACCCGAGTATATTATCATGCCAAAGACAACTTGGTTATGAAATTACTCTCTTTCATCTCTTTGGGAGCAACACTGAGCTTTTTCCTTTTATTTTGATCAATTATTTTGTTCATCGCTTTAGATCTGCTTGTTAGTTTCTACATGAACTCAAAAACAG
The DNA here is from genome assembly GCF_009389715.1 of Phoenix dactylifera. Classification (NCBI taxonomy): domain Eukaryota; kingdom Viridiplantae; phylum Streptophyta; class Magnoliopsida; order Arecales; family Arecaceae; genus Phoenix; species Phoenix dactylifera. The sequence continues at coordinate 1,040,474 of NC_052393.1, read as the reverse complement.
TTATTTAATCATAGAACCTAGTTTCTTCATTTATTAATGTTAATTTTCCAAATTTCTCCATTACTTTAGTTGTCAAGCAACCAGAAACCCAAAGAATTTAATAACCAAATCATAAATTCATTATTTCTTCCTCAAACTAAGCCCTAAACTTTCAATCCATCATGTATCTTTCTAAATTCCAACCTAAATATTTTAGTGAATAAACTCAATTAAATCAGTCCAAATCCTACTCCTGTGTCAACCATTGTCAGCATAGGATGCTTCAGCAGGAAGTTGGGAACAGTTGCCCTGATCCAACTAGGTTACAGAACCATAAATATACCAAGGAATGAATTCATTAAAGACAACTGCTACATTGAATATGAATGCAGAAAGTTAAGAATCAAAGAAATTCTAATGCTGTTTAACCAAACTGACTATGCAAATCTTTCAGCTCTGTGAAGGAGCAGAAAGCAACAAAACAGAACAACTTGGAGGCAACAGCTCGGGATTGCACCTTGTGGAGCTTGCTGGCATTGCAAGTACACCATGCTCTTCCAGGACTTGACAGAGCCTTTCAGGTGATATATGCGAACTCTCTACAATATCCAAAAATACCTATCCACAAAGAAGACAAAATGGAAGAATTAACTTTTCCCAAGTCCTAAATGTCTTCCACAGAAAATTTGCTAGTATCTTGTATATTGATTTCATAAAATAAAGCTAATTATGACCAATGTACTAACCATATTTGTCTCCACTGAAGATGTATCAACAGTTAGTTCTTTGATTTGTTTCAATCCATCTGAAAAAAAAAAATCAGAATGACATTGACAAAAGAGTAAATGCTTCTGAACAATTGAACAGTATGTAAAATGTAAACATGGTCTGTCGTACCGGTCGGTACGGGTCGGTACCGGCCGGTACATACTGGTACCGGATCCTACCGGTACGGTATAGCTACATATTTCGGTACCGAACCGTACCGACCGGTACCGGCATGCCCCGACCGGTACCGGCGCGTACCGACCCCGTACCGACCCCGTACCGACCCGGTACCGAACAGTCCGTACCGGCTCTAAATTTTTTTTGGCTTTTAGCCCCATCGGTACAGTACCGGTTCGGCTCGATTTGGTTTGGTACTGTACCGGTACCGATGCCCACCGGTACGTCGGTACATTGTTCCTTATTGTGAAGATAAGCCACTAAAAACAGCAAAACAATTACTTTGAATATATGTGTGGAAGGAGAAAAAACCTTTCACTAAACAGACTAGACATGAGAACAAAGCCAGCTGAAAGTCAAACGATGAAAATATATTTATAACCTGCAAACAGTTTGGCCTTTTTGTGATCATCCTCAAGCTTTCCCACATTATCTCGCAAAGCAACATAAGCCGCTGCACAAAGGACTCCAACCTGTCTCATCCCACCACCTAAGGTTTTCCTAAGCCTTCTAGCCTGAAATAAGTTAATTTCTGGATTCATAAGAATTCTGTGGAGAGATATATTAGTAACTATATATATGCCAATACCTTAGTAATAAACTCGCTTGAGCCTACAATAACAGATCCAATTGGAGCACCCAATCCTTTTGACATGCACACCTGAATTGTCCATTGCACAATAAATAAAGAATCAGCCTGTTTCACAGCCTAAATTCTGAAAAGCAACACATAACAGAAGAGTTCGTTCTTCTGTTGATAAATAGAAAGAAAATATACCCACAATGAACAATTAAACAAAGGTTAATGAAGAAAAATAGGAGAAACACAACTCATCATACCGAAACCGAGTCAGCAGCTTGCACCAGCCTATGAACAGGAACCCCCAGTGCCTAGCATATTAAATGGGTATAGTTAGATACCCAAATTCTATGAAGGCAAACAAGCATAGGTATTGAAAAAAAAATGTTGTGTACAAGTTCATGTTCTTGTTTCTCAAACATACCAAAATTATGGATATATACAGATCAAACTGATTCTGATAGCACATACATTACATAAGTAAAATAGAAAGTCATAGACTATAATAACAAATGTGAATCCTTCATATACTGAAGATTAAAGTTCTGCTATCATACCTATGACATTAAAAAAGAAAAAACCTAACATGTTCATAATCAATGAAACTTATCTAGTTTCCTTTTTTTTTTGTTTTGTTTTTGGTGAATATCTAGTTTCTGTTAAATGATGCTCTTTCAACTACAAAACATCAAAATGCTAAGCCTTTTAGATACCATCAATTTTTTTTTTCTAGGAAACTGCATGACAAACTTTTGGGATATAAGGAATAGATGAAAGAAATAAAGGCGTTGGACAGCTAACTTAAACTGCACCCACAGTGAACAGAAACCTGCAGTTCAGATTTTAAAAAAAAATAAAATTGATTAACTTTATATTTAAAGGTGTTAAATACTTACAACTGAAGCATTAAAGATGCGTGCTCCATCAATATGAAGCTTTAAACCATGCTTTTTAGCTATCTCTCCTACCCTGTCTGTATATTCTGAAGAAATGCATCTTCCCCCACAACTGCAGCGGCAATTAGGAAGCTATTAAATAACATCAATTTGCAGAAACCGTGCTACCAGTAATTTTAATATAACATGCGAACTGGGCAGTAGACAATCACACCCCTCCTATGTTTGGAGGAGGTTCCAGCTTCAAAACTTGGGAGGTGTTTCAAATATTTGTACACAACTTATCTCTATAAAAGATGAGTTTGGCTATCCTAGACCCAAACTCTAACAGTGCATAAGTTAAAGGGAATGGCTGACGTTTCCCCCCAAAAAAAAGCACACTATTGCATGTGCACTAAAGGGGTAACAGGTTCCATTTCATCAAAATTATTTTTATTTGCTTTTACATTACTCATCAGTCATAAGTTAAAACTAAAAAGAAGCAAATAACTGACAACAACCTAACATATTATATTGGTAAGAGAACAAACAGATGCATGAAGTATTATTCTGATCTTATATCCTACAAAAGCTACTTTCAAGTCCTCAGGATAACTGATAGCTAACAGATATGTAAAAGGAAATATCATTTACTAAATATGTTTTTCTTTATCTACAAATTGAATGAGATTGTTGAAAGAAAGATGACATGCACCTGTATATGAGCTGGTACAAAAATGAGAATTTTATATAGAAAATTAATTAAAATACGTGAAATAATTGTGGGCGAAATTAGGATACTCCAATAAATATTTGGTATGATAGGAAAATATATCGTCAAAAGTAAGAAGAAAGTTCAATGAGATGGCATTGGCTTGCACACCAAAGATCTAAGAAAGCCCTGGTAAGAAGTGTGAGTTGAGTTTGTATCAAATTTTGCAGAATAAATGTCCATAATTTGTTGGCAAGGAATAAGAAAATCCAAGCTCAGGGCGCGCACACGCACACACACACACACACATACATACATATACATGTACACACACACACACACTCACACACATTATAGATACATATATATATTACATTTATCTATTATATGTGGATACACATATCTATATATCTATACATACATACACATATCTATATATCTATACATACATGCACATATCTATGTATCTATACACGCATACATATATCTATGTATCTATACACACATACCTATATCTATGTATCTATACACACATACCTATATCTATACATACATACATACATAAATCTATATATTGCATATATATCAATATATATTAATGAAGTAACATGGTTCAATTTGATAAGATTAATTGATCTGATTCACGGGAATTGCTATGAACAAATTCATTCATATCAAACCATTCTAAGTTTCTAACAGTTGTTTCTGCAACTACAGGGGCCAATCATGTATTAATTTGGACAAAAAAATTTGAAAATGGACTTGAAAAAGCTGAGAGGAATAAAAGATATAGCTTCCAATAACAAGGAACAAGAATAAGTGGTTGGTTGAACATATATGAGTAGACTCAAGCTTGATTGTCATGATTGTGGTTAATAAAACACAAAAGATAAATCATGATATCAAAAGATGCCATCCAACTAGCGGATCAATCATCAAAAAGTCCGATAAAAGAAGTGCAGATTCCAGCTTGAGTACCACCTCAGACGAGGTTATATAAATATTTATTTCGTTAACAACTCATCTAAAGACCCATACCTATCCACCAAATAGATTGCTACAAAAATTTCTTTATCAAAAGCAAATGTAAACCTCTTCCAGAATTTGTTTCACAAAAAGTAAACTATGCTTTATGGAAAAAAATGCTTGGAAAGTCACTAAGGAATAAAACAAATGAGAAAAGAATTTAATATAAAATAGTTAAAGGAATATCTCACCCTCCAAATAAACAACCCTCTCGAAACTCAATTAGCGTCTAAAAATATGAAGTTTGTACACATATAGTTTTGTTCAGAAAGTAGGGTTTCAACAGAACTGCAGGATACACCAGATTATTGAAAGCTTAGAAATAACGAAGGGGGTGTATCTCAAGTACATATAGCGTAACAGGAATGAAACAGAATGATCAGAAGAAAGGTCAGTGTTTTTTTATTTTTTCTTAGAGTATTCAATGTCATCCTTTAAATATGCTTATGAATTTCTAGGATCGTTCTATTTGTTAGTATTCACCATATGAAATATATTTGAAAAATTTCAACCAAAGTTCAATCAAAGACCAGCTGATATCAAATGCCACAATGTTACATGTGAAACAGTGGCATTTGTCACAAACGAACATAAGAAAAGTTTCAGGTGAGCAGGTAGTTGGTCCTATCAATCTAGGAGCATCCAAGTAAAAGAGCTTATAATAGTGGCAACAAAATTCCATGCCATGCAATTAAGAAAGCTGTAGGAAGATAATTTAATTTCATTCTCTGTAAAGGAGGCCTATAAAACTAAAAGAAACTGCTGTCAGCAGGTAAACCACTGATAGATAGATTTCCAGTCATTTCCTGATGGTTTCATCAATATCCTTCTGTAAGTTGGTCTTAAACTGAAGACGTTTTTTACTACGTCATGTCCCATAACTGCATCAATGGTTCATACGAGCAATAACCTTCGCCATAAGGACTGCATCACAACCCTGTCTCCTTAAGGTATTAAGACACATAGATCTCATCATTGAAAAAAAAATGAAAGCCCTCTTCTTGGAACTAGGTCCACACAAAGTTAGGCAAGTATAAAAAATAGGCATCAGGTGGTAAGTCACTAAACATTGGAAAGGGACAGAAGAAATAATAGAAAAGTAAGAGAGGAATACTCACACTTTTCACAAGCAACAGAACCCCACAACCCCACCATTCCTAGAAAAGTTTGAAACTTGTGTCCTACTAAATGTTGGGCAAGTAGACAGCTGAATGGACCCTAGTTATGCTGACACAGTGAGGATTCAGCAGAATTAAGAGAAGAGTTTACCAAGGTCGTATATGGTCCAAAGGCAGGGCATGAAAAATAATCAGGAATGAACATGAGTTAACCTCGGCTACTGCAAGATGGATTCTCAAACAGCAAAAGGTTGGTCTTAAATATTAGCCACTGGTGAATTCTTAAAAAGAACATTTTTAATGGCACAGACTCTAAAAGATTCCCACAAGTCAATAGCCAAATATATTAAGGAGCTTTCTCGGGGAAAAAAAAAAAACTAAGGAGAGTGGACAGAGAATGACACTCACTTAGCATGCGTATTCTCCAAGCAAATTAACCTAGTAGTTGGGTAGTAGAGTGCTCCCTCGGGATGCCTAATAGCTGCTTCGATCTGATCGAGATCCATGGTGCCGTCGGGATTGTTCTTCACGGTCCTCGGGTGCACGCCTCCAATGGTCGATATGCCTCCATTTTCGTAGACATGTATGTGGGAATTGTCCCCAAGGATGACCTCGCTGCCCCTGACCTCACAATGGACAAGCACCGATATGAGATTTCCCATGGTGCCCGAGGGCACGAAGAGAGCGGCTTCCTTCCCCATGACCCTCGCCATCTCGGATTCGAAGCGGTGGGCGGTGGGGTCGGAGCCCAAAACGTCGTCGTCCACATCGGCGCTCGCCATGGCAGCTCGCATCGCCTCCGTGGGTTTCGTGACCGTGTCAGATCGGAGGTCTACAATTCTCATCACCATTGTCTGGCGTTGTTCCTACACTTCAGAATTTTATCTAGCAAAAACAACGAACAGCAGAGCATTTCATCAAAATACACTCAGAAATTCAAACAAAATTCCTAAATTATCTAGCAAATTTACCAAATAAACTCTATTGTACGAGGCAGAGAGCCCGATTCAGCATCAGCAGCCGATCTCAGGCGTGCAACCAATGGGCTCTAGACCTAACATTGATAAAATCTTCACCAATGGTCTGGAGAGGAAAGCCCGACAATCCAATGGTTCCAAAACCACAGATTGGCAAGATTTTCCCGTCAAATTCGATACGAATTTCCGCGATTAATAAGTAGATAAAAAACTAGAAGTCTCCTTCTAAAACTCCGATAAAGATAAAATTGATAAAAATCTTCTTTATTTCTTCAATGAAAAATCTTACCTTTGGTCTTAAACCCAGCTTCAATGAAAACTTTGTACACTTGCCTCCTCCTTCCGAGAGAAGGCCAATTCGTTCGCGAAAAGAATCCCAAAATCCCAGAATTCCACCGAATGCTCCTCCAAATATCCCACCTTTCGTCGAGGCAAGGTGGGGGAGCCTCTCCGCCACTCCTTGCCTTTAAACCCTAACCCTAAGAGACTTCATGGAGTCCTCGTTGCATGTTCTTCTAAATTCTGGAATCCTGTTCATTACTTTCCATTTAGCTTCCTCCATCGCTATCCGTTGGCGTGAATTGAACACGTCGCGTCGAAATAAGAAGGCCCGATATTTTTTGGTCCGGACGTCCAAAGTAGCGGGCGGCCATGGTATCAATGGCTTGCGCCGACGTCTTCAATTAACGGACCCCGTTTTACCGGAAAAAATAATGATATTGCTCCTCAATACGTCGTTCTTCATCAAGTATTTTACTTCTTTATCGTTTCCATAAGCATTAAGAACTTACATTATATTATTTCATGGGGGAATGTAACGGGAGGTACTCAAAATTTTGCTGGAGGAGCCATAGCAATGTTACGTTCATTGTTATTAATACTTATTAATACTTTCCCACACTATCCTATTTTCCACTCCAGTTTCCATTGTGCCGTGATTGATAGGATATATACACCCAACTCCCTGTGACTCTCGTGTACTTGTCACCTGCATGACTCGTGTACTTCACCAATTTCAATTGTGATGCTCTCGGTGATGCATAGAGTGATTTTGGAGAAGGATTTAGTTAGAAACGCCTAGATTCTTGCCTTTCTGAGTAGCAACAAAGCATCGAATTGACCGATAAAATAATCAACAATTATAGTGGGGACCCAAAGGTAACATCTTGTGGGGAATGTGCTTTAGGCTCCTACATCTGACATTGACATTTGAATGTCATGTTTCCTTCTCATTGCTCGGCACATCTTCTAAAAATTGTGGTCATATTCGAATGAATGGCGACAATTAGGCGGCTTCTAAGAAAGTAAAATACAAATTTGCTACTATCATCACCATACTGAAGTCTTACATGTTGAGTCACATATCTCTAACTACTATAAATTGCCAAGGAAATTAGACAACAAGAACAGAGGGCGGCAACTAAGGGACTCTTTGAAAAAACAAAAGGATATATCTTTGTCATCACTGCACCCAAGTCTTCCATGTTGAGTCATATATCTTTGAATACCAGCCAAGTATATGCATGCACTGAATACCAGCCATCTTTAGATCAATCAATTGGCATCCTTCATACTAGTAGAGTCCTTACTGTATTTTTCTCCAATAAAAGGGAAAGAAAAAAGAAACACGTAAACTTAATGGTGGTCATTTTGATAACCATCTTCACCATGTCTGCTGATGAACGAACACCTTTGAATTGCCATTTCCTTTTTCAGGTAATAAAATAAGAGTTCATCGATCTGATGCTTTGCACCTGTTCGAAACACAAATAGCACCGTTCTTTTGGATGGGCCCGATCATTTCCTCTCTTTGGTAGAAAGGCACACAAGTAATGCCTACACAAGCAGCTCAAGTAACTAACAATGTAAATTCAAACATTCCACTCTGACCGGCGGATGACGGAGAATTTCTTGATGGAACCCTACCATTGAAATCATTTGATGCTTCTTTGAACTCTTATCTGTCAAAAAAAAATCTGATGAGGAAAAATGATTGAAACCGTATGCCGGGCCTGCATGTCATGATGGGCAGAAGGGATTTCGTCAGCACAGTCAAATATGATATCATTACCAAGGTACAGTATTTAGAAGACCCTATCAGTTATCTTCGGATTCTGCAGTGGGGAGAACTGTGATTTGAACCGATCTTTCAGCGAATCAGAATATTGTTGTCTCCACTAGATTCAACAAATTATTTCACCTTCCACAACATTGCAACAACAATTGACTGCAGAGTTGGACCTCAAACAAGTGTCATCTCTCTTTGAAGTATGATCTTCCACTACTACTTAATAACTCCCTGTCCTTAATATCTCTCTGCAGCATGATCTTCCATTGGTAAACTAGGGATGACCACAGTCGCCATACATATTCCCAACAGGCCACAAAGTGTGATTCCAGTTCTCTTTATTTGTGAACTTCTCTGATGAACCACAGAATCTGCATTCCCAACAGAAAAAAGGCCAGAGTCTGTATGAAGCTGCCAATTATTCCTGCTTCTGTAAAAAGCATAAAATCATCCAAGTTCTGTTGCAACACTAGTTATTTTCCTGAGGGCAGCCTGTATATCTGAACATATTATTCCAGTCCTTGAATGACAAATAAGGATCAAAGCACCATGTAAGCTTCTTAAGATGATAATAGCAACAATAATAATGATGAGAATCAATAGATAATATGCCAAAGCGACAACCACAAAAGACATTATAAGTATGTATGCATGTATCAATAGATAATATGCCAAAGAGAACCACAAAAGACACGTATGTAGTTACTTTTGATGTATTGTATATATGCACAAGTAATTGGTCAAAATGATTTTGGTAAAACAACTACATAGAATAACAGAATATTTGCCCTTGGGAAAAGTATTCTCCTAATATCTAATCAAACCTTTAGATCATGATATGCTGTACCGGTCCGAACCGGGCGGTATGGGACAACCGTACCGTACCGATTCAGTACCAGCTCTCGGTATAGGTAGCATACCGACACTCGGTATATTAAAAAAATTCCATACCATACCGTACTGATACTGTGCTAGCATAGCATCAGTATGGGGTTCGATACCAAAATGGCAAACCTTGCTTCAGACAAAATGATGATGGCAAATTTTGGCTATGGCTGGATAGTGTGCATATCATATCCTTGAAAACCAATGTAAGAGATTCATTACTGAAAGGATCAAAATGCAAAAGTGAAATATCCACATAAGTAGATATATCTCACAAGGTGCAACTTCAATAAGTACATTCTGATATTGTTTTCTTAGATGAACTGGAACTCAGATGAATTTCATTATAATAAAATTCTCATGCAAGAAAACCTTCCTAGTTCCTACTTTCTGTTCAGGTCAATATATGCATATATTTGCATACTATCCTCAAAAGACTATGGCTTCTGCAATGATGCCCCAATGCAATTATCCTAACCTCGGCTTTGGCTGAATTCTCAGCAGCACTCATGGTACATATAGTCATCAGTCCTTTCCATTCACGCAGCAAGGACACAACAGGTCTGGCATTGACCATAATTTCGTAGTGATGCTTAGGTTTTTCACCCAACCCAATTGCAGCTTTTAAAAATAAGACCCTCACTGCCACAGCAAATATTCCTTCATACCACATCTCGCTCTCCTCCATCAAGTATTCCTCACCCTTTAAGTCAACAACAATTTATTTAACAAGTTCACCAAAAATGCTCCCTGTTGCTTTCAACGTCCAAATATAATCACTACTTTCAAGGTTCTTCAAGGTGCTCTTGATCCACTCCATTATGTCCTTCAAAGCAAGTTGCTCAAACTATTGACAGCCACCTCCCATCACAAATAAGTTTACCGACCACCATCAACTTCCTAGGATCCTCGGGATCAAGAATATAAAGCAAGGTAGGATTAAAAGCACGTTTTTAAGTTTCACTTAGAAATCTAAAATCAAAACCAAAATGTTTCCCTTTCAGCCAAAACCAATCCAAAATCAGGGCTGGCTCTGGATTGTTCTGCTTTAAGTGACAAATGAAGCCATATAAAGTGCTTGCACAAGCTATAATGCTCATCTTTTTATCAGTTTCTATAGTTTTTAGATGCTAAGAAGCATGTTTGATAGACTAAAAATTAGATTTTGCAACTTTTAAAAATATTCAAAAGTATAAAGATTTTATGGGAAAGCAATTTTTTAAGCATGAGTTTGTCTCTCCTAAACTCAAATCTCATAAGGAGGGTGCCAACTGACTTGGTAAAGTCATTGGGCATTGGATACCTAACCTGGGTTCAACTCTTGCCCTCACCCCAATTTCAAATGGCTTCCTCCTACCTTCATTCTCAAAAAAAAAAATAATAATAATAAAAAAATCTCATAAGGCATTGGAATCCCATATGTTGAATTGACTAATACACTGAATGATATAATACATTGTAAACCAGATTTTGTAATTGTATTTTTAGAAATAATTTTTATTATTTCAATCTGGAACCCAAATTCCTGGGACAATAATAAATTTAAAAACAATGTCTATTTTATTTTCTTGACTTACTTTATATTTCTTTCTTTATTAATCTTTCCTATTTTAGCTGATATTTTATAATTTTTGACCACAAATGCCGAAACCAAAACTTATTTTTTCCAGCTGAAACTGAATTTTCAGAATCTTGGTTCAGAATATTATCTAAATATCAATCATCTAGTAAATGATCATGCATATCTCCAATGGTCCACAAAATTCCACTTCTGAACAACTGCAGTCTGAAGCAGCTGCCACATGGGAGCATTCTTTGTTCTTTCTTATGTCCTCAACATGTGAACCCACAGAGTAGTTCTATCGAGATTCAAATGTCCCAACAAATATCTGTGCATTCCCCTGGATTAGTTCCTTTGTCATTACGAGGATCAGCAAATAGCCTTTACTTCTACAAATTTGGCTATTATTCTCTTCAAGTTCAATTATATCGTATGAAACAAACACATAATGTATCCTAGTAATATTTTATTAGATCTATGAATATGCTCATGACCACATCCAAACATGCTGGGCACCAAACATCATCCAGATTTCAATATTTTATCACCACTCATTGGATCCAATTTTACAATGCATCTGTTGAAGCGTGCTGAAGCATACCAAATAATAAGTTAGAACTAGGCTTGGTGGTCACTCACTTCAAACCATATCCACTATATAACCTATTTCTAATTCCCAAAACCTGAGATCCATGACTAAGTTAGCCTTATTGATACCAGAGCATACAAGATGAGCTTTGTGGAGCTTTTCTTGGGCTCATAGCCTCTAGAGTGAGCAGGGCATGGTTTGGGTTTATCATGGGATTGGGATTAGATATGATAAAGCCAGGTGTAACAAATATAACCATCAACATAAATGGCATATACTGGCGTTCACCTTCAGCAGAAACTTCAGAAATCTAGTCATCATAATGCTCTAACTCAGACGGAGTGGATAAAACAATGTGACTAGCATTATAAAGGGATGGTTGTTTGCTTAGTTTATAGCTGTTTCCTTTAGTTTCACTTTCTGCACTTGAAGCTACAGTTTTGCTGCAAGTCCGACTACCGACAGCCTTGGCTAGGAACTCTGCTCCAAGGCCCATAACAGCATGTGCAACAAGCAGTGACACTTGAATAGTGGTGCCCATCAACTTTCTAAAGCAGGGACCCTATCATTGAGTTGAGTGCTTGCAATCCCAACCAAGGCAATAAGCCTAGCTTATTTGATCATACACCATAATTTGATCATGCTCTCTCTTTCTTTGACATCCTGGAGTATCTTGCATCAGTTTTCTTGCATTGAATGTTTGATATTGGCTCTCGATGTGTTTTACCACCAATAATGTTGGGGGAGATGATTTGGAGTTAGAGGGATCCTTTGATTATCAAGTATGATAATCACAACTAGTATAAAACTTTTTGCAAATATTGTAGGCCTTAGGTCACATTTTGTGGACTTCCATACCAGGAAGAAAATGATTATTCCACCATTGCAGTCACTACAGTTACAAGATCCTATGTATGAATATGTTATTGCAACATATTTTGGACAATCTTGATCAGCCTAAGAAGCTCATTTTTGCTACCAAGGTCTACTGCACTATGCCATATCAACTTCTTCAACCTCTAGTACATCTGCTCTTGCTAAAATGATACTTCTAAATCTAATTAAATAGTTGATTATGGAGCCTCTTCAAATGATTGTCGTACTGGCTATATAACTGTCGATGCCTCCATTCTGTCTCATTCATCACCACTTCAAAGCCCTTTTCAAATATCATCTGATGATGACTCTCCTTTACTGGTTACACCCTAGGGTATTCTTGCTCGCGGTATGACATCACTGGCTAACTTTCAGTATTTCATGTTTTACATGTTCCCAAACTTGCCAAGGATATTTTCACTGTTAACTTTCCAATCACCATTGAACTAACATTTAACTCTTCAACTTGTTCAGTGCTAGATTGTCACTCCATGCCATATTAGGTATCAAACAACAATCTAACATGCTTTATTCATTTACATTTCATTTAAATTCCAAATACTCATTAAGTGATAGCACAAACAAACTTCAGCATCACCCATCCTTACAACATACACATCCACTAACAGCAACTAGCATTAATATGGATATAACAACATAAGCAGGTCCATAAAGAAGATGAACATGTAGATTTAAACATAACCACGACCATCAAGCCATGTATAAATTATTCTAGGTCAGATGGGTATGTTGAATAATAAGCAAATCAAATGTTTGAGGAAGGGATCAATACAAATTTTTGCAACTTTCATCAAAGGCACTGGTGAAATCAGAAAGAAGAAAATTATTAAATTGATGGCTCCCGCCTCATTCTGCAGTACCATTAGTCACTATCTGTTGAACAACTTGCTGGGGAAAAAAAGTTTCAAATATCAATGTCATATAAGAAATCATCTGCTTGAAGTGTAAGAGAAGAATAGATCAGTCGTTGGTTTACCTTAATACATGTTAATGCATAGTATACATCATTCTCAGAAATTTGGTAATGGAGGACAAGCCTGACACTGAAACATGTGAAAAACAATGCAGTCACAATACCTCCAGTTCAAATGTAGTGCAGCATTTTTATCCTTATTAATAAAAAATATTAGTATTTAGAAACAAGTTTTGAGACTTAGGCAAGTAGACTGTCATCTAAAGAGAGATTGTTAAATTTTCATAATGACTATAATATCAATAAAGCAACAAGCAAAAGCGATGCTAATCAAATTTCCCACAACCAATGTACTTTGATGTTAGGAGGTAATCTCCTAACCTGATCTTCATCAACAGATCAAATATACACTAGCTATTTTGTTTTCATTAAACATACAGTTGTAGGAAAGAATGTGCAGCCAGGCTAACTAAAATTTGTGTAGGAGTCTAAATAAATAGAGCTCTGGGCATTATTGCTGCTCCCTATGAAGTAATACACCAAAGCTATAGCTATTAGTTCCTAGGTAACTGATCATTTTCAAAACTCCTATCCCCAGGGTAGAAAATCAAATACAGATACACAATGACATGGAAAATAAACCTACAACAATGTATCTCTAATCTCATGTTCAGAGTTCTTCACACAAAAAACTGCAAGGACTTGGTCATGCATCATAAAGATGTATTACCAAAGTAAAGGTCAGGTCTAGGAAAAAAAATCTCAAATGTGCCTAGTCCTATGAAAATAATCAAACACAGAACTAAAACTAGATTACTATTGTGACAATTATTTTTGAAGGATTTTCTAATCCAACAAAGTTTTTCATTTTTATTTTTCATTTTATAAATGCCACAAATTTGACATTGCAAATAGAAATTTCTGTCTAAACATTTATTTCTTCGCCAAGTTTTTGAAATAGTGGGGACAAACTATTTCAAGTTTTCAACTAAAAAACTCAAGAATTGTTAGAAAATTGTTTTAACATTTAAAAAGACACACAAGATAAAGTTCTTTTTGTTAGGTGTGGAATCCAATCATGAAGGTGATAAGCCTCTAAGTGATAACTGATGCTGGTAGTCACACTCTAGAATGGACAAATCCAAGTTAGATCAGATATGCATCAATTAAGCAATCACTCGCATGCATCGGCATGCAAAACCATGAATTCTTGAATCGAGACATAGATTTATTAAAGCATAAGAATATAACTCATCATGCAAAAGACAAAAAGATAAGTTACATGCAAAAGTTCATTCATAATCTATATATACGAAACAAAGTTCACAAAATTTAACTCATTTTATAATAGTATGGATGGCCGAGCTTTCCTTTATCTGATCTTTTTTTTCCTTTATAAAATTGTCCCATTATGTGATATGAGGCTTAGGAATATAAGTTCTAACAATCTTCTATACGAAGTTGGACCAGGCATATGTAATGCTAGGCAATTCCACTACCTGTTTCTTTGCTAAAACACTCCCTGTCTAATTTCGTTCCTCTCTTCTCCATTCTTTCCCCTTTTCTTCACCATTTTTTTTGCCATCACCTATTTCCCCCCTAGCTCGTGTCCCTCTTCCTCTGTTACCTTCCCTGGTTCGCTTGTCTCTTCTCTATTGACCCTATGTTGTTTCCCAACTAGTAATAGTAGTAGAGCACAGATTTTGCTCTCCTAAAATTTGGCTGGAGGACTTTTTTCTCCTTCATTTTACGTCTTTGTGTAGAAGGGGCCAACATAAATCAATGAATCCAAAAACAACCCTCCTAGTGCAAATAATCATGTCTTCTGCAGAAGATTAAATAAAAAAACAGAAATATTCTGTATAACTAACATCCTAATCCTAAGTTCCGTCATAAAAATCTAGATATATCATGATACATAGGACCAAGGTGTTAAATTCCATGGGACGGGGGTGTCCCGGTTTCTCCATAGAATGGGATGTCCTATTATCCTGCCCCACCCCAGTGGCAGTCCTAATCGAGAGTCCCATAGGTACCCTCCATTTCTTTCGTCTTCTTCTTTCCTTTCCTTTCATTTTATCTTTTCTTTTTTCTTTCTTTCTTTCTTTTGCTTCTTTCCTTTCTTCCTTCTTTTCTTCCTTCTTCCTTACTTTTCTTTCTTTCCTTTGTCTTCTTTCTTTTTCTTACCTCATCCTTTGCGTCTTTCTTTCCTTTTTCTTCTTTTTTCTCTTTCCTTCCTTCTTTTCTTCCCTTCATTCTTTTTCTTCTTAATTTCTTTGTTTCTTTCTTTTCACTTTTTCCTTTTTTTCATATTTCCTTCCTTTCTTTCTTTTCTTTTTTTCTTCTTTCTTTGCATGGATAGGTTCCAGAGTCCCGACCTAGACCCAGTCCCGTTTTCTCACAAGAATTGGACGCGATGGCCGGGATGCCCCCCATCCCTCGGGGACTTAAAGCCTTGCCTAGGACATATTGGTAGTGAGATCTCCACTGATACATTCCTAGGAGGAGAAAAGACACCAAGCATTTTGATTTTCTTTATTTCAAGTAATTTTTTCTTCACTTGCTCCATGCATTAGTTTCTTCATAATAACATAATTCACTAATTGTAAACCCAATATCCTTTAGTATTTGTGCTAATTCTTCTAATTTGTTACTCAACTACTTTATTTGTCCAGTAACCAGAAACACCAAGAATTTCGTATTGAGATCAGGATTTCCATATTATACCTTAGACTAAGCCTTAAACATTCAATCCATTGTGAACATTTTTCCCCTGTGATCCAAGACATAATTTTTAACAAATAAGCAGCAATTAAGGCAAGTCACAAGCTTAATTCTGTATAAACTATCCCTATACCTGATTTTTAGAAGATTCCCACGTCAGATACTTCTAGACACTTGGACACTTGACACTTGTGTCATGCATCAATGTTGGAGAATATCCTAAACTATACAAAATGAATATAATACAGACAACTTCCATTCTAATATAGGTGAATATCCACCCAAAAACAAAGAAATCATTAATATCCTAACTCTATTTTGACTAGAAGGAATATGCAAAACTTCCTTTTCGAAAAAGAAAATGCAGAAGTTCCAATTCTATGGCAGACAAGTAAGCAATAAAACAGAATAGCCTAGTGGACAGCTGCCTGGGTCAAACCTGGTTGAGCTTGCCGGCATTGCAAGTACGCCACGTTCTTCCAAGACTTGGCAGAGCCTTTTAGGTGACATGAGTGAACTATCTACAATGCTAAAAAAAATCTGTCCACAATAAAGAGGAAATGAAAGAGTTAAATACCCATGATTATTACGTAGGTCTCCCACAGGTAAAAACTGATGAGCATAGACTTCAAAAGCATATGTTATGACTGGTAGGTTATACTAACCATATTAGTCTCCACTGAGGTTGCATCAATACTCAATTCTTTGATTTGTTTCAGCCCATCTGAAAAAAATAAATATTGAGAACAGAGTAAATGCTTCTGAACAATTTAACAATATGGAACTCAATGCTAACTCGATTCTTGTGGAGATAGCTACTAAGCCCAGCCAAAGGAAGTACTTAGAATATATCATCAGAAGTCAGAAGGTAGGAATGCTTTCCAATAAATGACTAGACATAAAGTAAATTTAGTTGTAAGTTAAAAAGAGAAATATATAGGACCTGCAAAAATTTTGGCTTTTCTATGATCATCCTCAAGCTTCCGGATGTTTTCTTGCAGAGCAACATAAGCTGCTGCACAAAGGACTCCAACCTGTCTCATGCCACCACCTAAGGTTTTCCTAAGCCTTTTAGCCTGAGAGAAGTTAAATATCATAATTACAAGTAATGTGGATAAATATACTAGTAACTTCATATGTAGACCACTACCTTAGCAATAAAGGCTTTTGAGCCTACAATGACAGATCCAACTGGAGCACCCAACCCTTTTGACAAGCAGAGCTGAATAATCATTGGATAACAAATAAAAAACAATCAATCTTTATTTATTTATTTTTCCTTTTTTTAGAGACAGAGCCAGTATATTTCACGGCCAAATGCATAATAAGCAATGAAGAAGAAAAGAGAGTTCATTCTTGGGTTGATAAACAATAAAAACAAACATTCAGAATGGACAATTGAACAAACATGAATGAAAGATAAAAGGATGCGAACAAGCTAAATCATACCAAAGCTGAGTCAGCAGCTTGTAGAAGCCTATGAACAGGAACCTTCAGTGCCTGGCATATTGATTGGATACATTCAGATACACATTGCATGAGAGCATATAAACTTAAATATGCAAATTCATGCTATAAATAAGTTCATATTCTTGTTTCTCGAATGCAGTAATGCCAAATAATATGTACAGATGAACACAAATCAAAGTGATTATTTTTTTTTGTGCGTGTGTGGGGTTGGGGGGTCGTAAATTAAAGTGATGTTGACCATGTACATACATGTATGGTTAAGATAGAAGCAATATAGATAACACTAACCTATAAGACATTAACTAGTCAAGTTAAAATCATATTACCATTATCACCAGTTGGTTCATTTCTACAACGAACAAAAATTTACTATTTTCGAACCAAGGACTTTTTTCTTTGGGAAGTTCTACCCAGAGAAATTTATACAGAATTTATTGAAAACTGTTCAATCAACATAAGCTCCAAAAGACAGTTTCTTTAAGCCTTTAACTATAACTATTCATTAAATTAAAAAATGACAAGTCAAAATTCAACACATACACAAATATATGAATTACATTAAAGGTAAATAAACCAGCAACGAGATCTTACTGATACTTACTACAGAAGCATTGAAGATGCGTGCTCCATCAATATGAAGCTTCAGGCCATGCTTTTTAGCTATCTTTCCTACCATGTCTGTATATTCTGCAGAAAGGCATCTCCCCCCAGAACTGCCACAACAGCCAAGAAAGCTATCAAACAAGGCAATGTGAACTTGTGAAGAAATTATGCATTCCATGACTTTAGTATTACAATGACCACAAGAAATCCTGCTATGCATTTTTCACAAAGCCTAGAATTTAGAACTATAACATGAAGTTAGAGGAAATGGTTGGCATTTCAAGAATACAGCCCATAAAAATTTCTGAAAAGAAAAGAATCATCTTCCATATTCCCATGCATAATTGTTATTCTTCTTACGTTAATCATCGGCCATAGGTTAAAACTGAAAGAAAGAGTCTAATTGGATGATGACAAAATAGTGATGATGTCAGTATGAGACCAAACAGATGCATGATTGTTTTTTCAAACTTTTCCTATAACAAAAAGCTACCTGCAAAACCTTGGAATAACAATGTTACAAAAACTAACAAATTTGTAATATCAGATGTCCTATATTAAATATTTTCCAGAATATCCATGAACATAATCTTTCCTTTGTCTACAGAATGTGAAAGATAGCCTAATGGAAGATCGCTTGAAATCATATAAAACCTAAAAAATTAGGAACATGATTTTTATGTAGGTGAATCATAAAACGCAGTTACTAAGATGGTTGTATTAATTTTAAAAAAGACCAGAGAAAGAGAGAGACTCACTTAGCATGTGTGTTCTCCAAGCAAATTAACCTTGTAGTTGGGAAAAAGAGCTCTCCATCAGGAGATCTAATAGCTGCTTCGATCTTATCAATGTCCATGGTGCCATCAGGATTGTTCTTCACGGTCTTTGGGTGCACGCCTCCAATGGTCGAGATGCCTCCATTTTCTAAAACATGTATGTGAGAAGTGTCCCCAATGATGACCTCGCTGCCCCTTACATCGCAATGGACAAGCACAGATATGAGGTTTCCCATGGTGCCTGAAGGCACAAAGAGTGCAGCTTCCTTGCCTGTAATCTTTGCCATCTCGGATTCAAGGTGGTAGGCAGTGGGGTCTGACCCCAAGACGTCGTCATCAACCTCAGCTCTTGCCATGGCAGCCCGCATTGCCTCGGTGGGCTTCGTGACAGTGTCCGATCGGAGATCCACTGTTCTTCTCACCATTCTCAGATGTTGTTTAGATACTACCAGCCCTCACTCCTTTCCTCAAAAGGTATCAGAATTAAGTTGTAACTTCTTAACCTTGTAGTCCAAGACACATACATAACAACAAGAAGACAAATAAGAAGAATCTTGAGATGAAGACTGCATGCAATTTTGCATGCTGTTGTTCTTAGAAAATCAGATTATGGGTAATAATACATAAAGGGAAATTCAAAAATCCAAGAAATATTTTTTTCTTCTTTTTTGTATAAAATAGGGGTACGAGGTTGAGATATGCAAACATATAAAGAAACAATACAAGAAAAGTAGAAAATTAACAAACTTACGTTGTTCTTTTTTCAACAAATTATCGAAGATCTTCGTCAACTTGGTAAAGAAATTCAATAAGAAATTTGGCATCTATTAAGATGCTGGTAATTTGACATCTATTAAGAATGTAAAGAAACTACAAAATTTTGATTATCAAGAAACGTCGTAATTAAAAGAAAATGAGAAACTAGCAAAGTTCCTAAGGACTCCTAGCAGATAATTTAACAATAAAATATAAAGAAACGTAGCGAATAATAACAATAAAAAAGAAACCAGCAACTAGCATCAAGCCGCATCAACCGTCCCTGACGAGGACCAAATTAGAAAAGATGCAATCTTTTTTTTTGTTTGTTTCTTTGACCCAAACAACTACGTTTTTCTGTAACAACGATAGCTCTACTTCTTGTAAAGAAGATTAGATAATAAAAGAATAATCTTGTTTCTTTGAGGGGAAACAAAATATAACAACCTCACCTTCGTTCGTTCGCTCGCAAACCCAACCTCGTAATTGAAAAGATGAAATCTTTCCCCTTGTACTCGACGTCCAAGAAACCAAACACAGGCTAATGCCAAGAACCCTACTCCCAAAAGTCCCACCTTTGGCTCAAATTCGAGACCAAACACGAGAATGGGAAACAGAGAGTAGGCCAGAGTCCTCACAGAATCCACTCAACGCATCGACAATGTTCTATTTATAGCCCTAAAGAAACCCAGGTTCCACCCCAGGAATCCCAGCACCGTACCTTAGCCCTATTTTCCCCGCCTCTGCTATCCTCTCTCGTTGTCTCTTCACCTCTTGATTAATACCATGGAAACGTCTCTCTGAGACCGAGACTGGGACTGGGTTTCTCAGCCCATCGGATGTTTCTCTCGGTCTCAGACACGCGGAGAAGACAAGGAACGACAGGCGTCGGTATCTGCGGGAAGAACATCGTCACGTAGAGAAGGAACGGAGGCAAAACCATACATTCGGCTCCGCGCATGCTGAATGCACGCAGCGGGGAACGGCACGTCGGGCAGTCGGGTTTTGACCTGGTTCCGACCGGTTAGGCCGGGTTTGAATTCAACCTTTCATCACCGTTACCTGATTTTGATCCCACTTAACTTGTGGTCGTTCTAAATATTCCACTTTTCTCTATGATTAGTAAATAAATATGTATATAAGTAAATATATATAACTCAAAATTTCATTCAAAAAAACTAGCCATGATTAGCTCAGGGGCTTGTATTGCAGTGTTCACTAATCTGTATAGATGACGGACCGGATACACTCTGATATCATTTATCACGATCCAAAATTTCACTAAAAAAGATTAGCCAGAAGGTATTATTCAAGTTTTTTAATCCTATATAAGTATCCAAAATTTTTTTAATGTGATGTAGAACTAAACATACGCTCATGCAGATTCTCACAAATTATTTTTATAATACCTAAGGGTTAAAACCAGAACTTACCTTTCACATACACAATGAGCATGATTGAAAGGACCTTCTATTTGTAGCAAAAAAAAAAAAAAGGGCCTCGTACAGTGGCAACGCATATATGTCATAATTGAGAATTTAGATCTCTAGTTTGATGGTGAAGTGATGAGGATCCTGTCTCTTTATTGGCTTGTTGGGTAATTGGATCAATTGAGGTTGGCCCTTTAAAAGTTAAAGCCAATTTTGGATATTGATTTATTGTAGATTGTAGAACATGGTGGCCTGTAGATCAAATCTAATAGTCCATCAAAAATCATGTCCATGTCTTCTTATTCAAGCTTATCGATTTATTATAAATTGCGGAACATAATGGCCCATGGATTCTTATTCAAGATTATATATTAATCAAGCTAGGAGCAATTCACAAAAAGTTGTTGGATTCCCATCATAGAGGTCGTTGGTCTACTCCATGTTTTGCATGAACCTTGGGCTAGTGATACCAAAGAGTATAAGCTTTTGGTGCCTCATATTCCTTATAGAATCTTTTGATTTCTTATGTTTGATTGAGTCTCTTTTATTTTTCTAAATATTAATATCAATGCAAAAAATTATTTTTTTTCATAAATCTGTCTGTATATATGTGATGCATAGATTTTTTTTTTTATAGGATCTGAGATGCATAATTTTTTTTTACAGCTCTGCCTAGTAAATTTATCTATTTCCTAAGATATTTGATTAGAATTCTTTGAGTTCAAATTCCTTGGAGTTGTGCCCGTGCTTTGGATGTTGGATTCATCCTTGTTTTCTTTTAAAATGGGGAGCCGTATATATGCAAGCTAGCTATATAATCCTCGAGAGTAATAAGCCACCAGACTAGTGCCTTAATTCAATCTACGCATATGTCATGTCTCTGTAAGATATATAAAGCAATCAAAATATTATTTCCTTACCCAATATGAAATGGTTTTTCTTCCATTTCTTTTTTTGTTGAGATTTTTTTTTCCTTCTTCTTTAACAATAGAATAGCAAGAAACCTACATATCTAAGGGGGGAATATTAAATGGAAGAAATATTTAGAAAAAATTATAGCTTCCATTTGCAGTAACAGAATAGATGGTGGAATCTACAATACAAGTCCATCGAGAAGTTAAGGAACTAAAAAAGATTAAAAACATTTTTTTTCTCTTTTCTAGGTCAACAATAAAACCTTTATCTTTGACGAGCTGATGATGATTTTGCATCACGAAATGGTGATTTGTTTAGCTGCTTTATTTATTTGAATACAACTACTATATGAATCACTATATTTGCTTATATTCTTAATTTATGAGAGCCAAGAATATATAAAAAATCCTCTTGGTATATATCAAGGATGTTTTTGGTATAATATAACTAGTGATCTTAGATTTCTATGGTATACCAAATAGGTTATTTGTGAATGCTTAGGAATTTTTAATTACTGGCCTATCATAAAAATCATCAGTGATCTTATATCACCACAATGATCCCATTTGGATTGCCAAATGCCCCCTAAGGATATTAGACAAATTGAACAAGCTTGACCCGGGCTGAACTCAGCTTGAGAAAAGCTTTAATCAAGCTCAATTTGGAGCTAAAAAAAATAATCTTGACCTAGAAAACAAGCTCATTATTAATTTCAAGTTGAGCCAAAAAGCTTGACCATGCTTAGATATTCCCAAGTTAGGCAAGAGTCATGGGGATTCAATTCTGGTTGGAGTGGCCCCTTGAGGGATGGGTTAGATTAAGATAGAAAGGTAGAGATTGGCCTATCCTAATCCCCAAAATCTTTTTATTCTTTGGATCAATTAAAAGTTAATTTATGCCTATATCAGACTTCCAACTAAGCTTTATGAAATCAGGAGTTGGTTTAATTTGAAGGTGATTTCAGCTCGACTTAAATATGGGTGAAAATGTTAAGCTAATTCTCTAATTGAAAAAGAGAAGGCCATTAACTGTCACAACTATACCATCAATTATCAGAACCATCTGACTATTTAAATTTCTGGATGATGCCATTTTTATACATAAAATATTAAGTAAAAGAACAAAAGGCTTGTTTCTTTCAAAATAGCACAATGCAGGCCATGAGTCGACCCGTTTGCTTCTTCTGAATGTGAGCTCTAGCCAGTTCGAACTCCACCGGGCTAAACCGACTTCGGATCGGCCTTTAGGCTTGGCCCAAAAGAGTTTAAACTGAGCTTGGGCAAAAATATAGAGCCCATTTAGTTTTTGGGTCGAGCATTTTTTTTTATTATTCAAGTTATAGTGATAGATACTCTCTTAAATTGACTGCTTGTGATTCTATTATTCTTTGTTGTAAAGAGAGATGGATGGTAATGTTCACATTTAGTAGAGAAATTGCAAATTGTTGTTTATCTAAGACGAGGGGCAGACCCCTAAATCACAAAGATTTGAACACACCCAAGAATAATTTAGTAATAAGTAACGAGTGAACAATTGCAAATGCTTAGAGGTCAATGCATTTTAACTCTGCATTTACCACAAAAAGAATATATAAAATAAAATAAAACAAAACGGAACAAAGTGCGTGCGATGTAAATTATGTAGGTAATTATTTGATTGACAGCATGTTACATGGGGCAGAATCGAGCATCAAAGAAGCTATTATCTACTTTTGCAGTTGGCTACCCGGCTAAACAAGATTGCTTTGCAACTAAACTGGGATAATACAAGCATGTCTTACATAAAAAAAAAAAGGAAATTCTTATTCACTGATAGAAATTCTTGGATCAGACAACTAGAATAAAAAATATTTGCTGAACAGGAAGTAATAATAAAACTATAGAGATGACCTACAAAATTAAAGATGCATTCTAGGTCTAATATTGCACAAAACTTCTCACCTTTTGGCTCCAGAATGTAGCACACCGATTTCCAATACATCTCATCTATCACTTTAGAGCAAAGGTGGGGCAGACATGCAATACAAATTGATTTTTTGGAACAATAAGACAGAATGTTTTCCACAATAACAGCATTACAGATTCTACATACAACATTGCCCTACTTTGGATACCTGAATGTGGGAAATAAACACAATCCTCTTGCCGATAGCATCCATAGTATATACAAATTATATTACTGTATTTTGACCTTCACTGGAATTCCAGAGCAACCCGTAGGCGTCATTGACTTAATTGTAGGGTCAAAATATTTTGTACATCATGATAAAATATCCAAGATCTGTCATCCTCATGATGTAGCTAACTATATACAGACTGTTCGGATCCAGATTGACCACTCAAACAGCATAGAGCTTTATGACCTGATCTACATTGGCACGGCAAACAGGGCAACCCCAATTCTTCGCTTTGATCTCCTTCAAGCAAGGCATACATCCAATCATGTGACCACATGGAATGCATGCCCCGTCCACTGGGGCATCCAAACAGATAACACAAGACCCAGAAGTACTACTACTGCCTTCTTTAACTTCATCATTCCCAGGTTTGGAAAATCTTGGAGTACTAGCAGTATCTTCTTTAACTTCATTAGTCACAGGTTTTATCTCGATAGCAGGCATGCTTATATCAACAGGACTGGAATCTATTGATGGATAGTGAATTGGTCCATCATAAAATGTCTCATCAGTGACTGGTGGAGCAGAAGGAACCAAAACTGTGGGATGTGCATCCTGAGATGGAATATCGAATGGCGTGTCAGATTGACTCGTGGCTGGCTGCGATGCACTATTATTTGGCCCAACTTCAGGAGCAGCCCATCCATTGTATACACTGGTATTTGACTCGTTCAGATGTGCTTGGGCATTCAATGTTGATGGTGGAGCAGTATCTGGTGGTCCCCAGCCATTATTAGTAGAATTACTAGATGAGCTGCCCCAGCCATTAGTATTGCTGGTGCGGGTGACTGGTTGGACATTAGGCACTCCCTCTACTATAGCTGACTGAATGGAGGCGTTAATGGCCATGGCTAATTCTGTGTCTTCCTGGTTGGATGTATGTGTGACAGTTGATGTTGCTGATGCATATGAGTTGATTTGTGAAGGGGGAGGCACGGGTCCACCTGCTGGTGTTACTGGAATGTTATTAATCACCTGCAAGAGGGAGAAATTTTGTTGAACACCAAAGTTAGTTGTGGATAGCAATGCTACTAAAATGTAACAGAATAAGAATAAACCTCTTTAAGACCTTATCATGGAAGCAATAGATCAGCATTGAGTAAAGAAACTTCAAAACAACCCCTACTAACCCTATTTGCAGCATATTTTCTGGATCTAAGGATGAAATTTCAAGATTAAATTCTTAGTCCCCATCTATTCTCTCTATTCTTGCAAGCTTAGTTCCTTGCATGATGGATTTACACTATGTGCCACACTTTAAATGGAGATAAAGCATACAGTAATATTAGTTCTTGGTTTATACAGGAATTACTCTCCTGAAATTCCTATGAGATTCTTACACTAACATTCACTTGCATGCTCTGCAGTACAGCAATCATTAAATGTACTCACTAATTACCTGGGGAATTCCTCGGCATGCATTATAGAACCACTGCAGTTGTTGCTTGTCACCTTCATTTGCTGATAAAAACTTGTATCTCGTTCCTGCGAAGATGGACCAAATTAAGGTTGAGTACTAGCAGAAGAGATGAAAGGTCACTAAAATGCAGAAAACTTTAACCAGAATAATATACATTTCAGAATTAAAGTTAAATACCAGTAAAATAAAGGTCCTCTTGGCTATTTATCGTCTTATTCAGATGTTAAAATGGTATTATCAAAGAAATCACAACTAATGACTGTTAGTAAATACGCTTATATTTGCAAAGGAAGGGTTTAGCCAACCTCAAGTTTAATAGTCCGGTGTTTCTGCAAAGATGGAAGTTTATGAAATAAAAAAAAAAACTCTAAAATAAGTTGCATATGCAATGAGAGCAAGATAAGTGCTGACTCTTTAAAAGTGACATTTTGAATTTGACATAATTGAAACCAGCAGGTAAGCACTAAATAGGACATGCCGTCATAAGGACAATTGGGATACCTAGTGTTACACTACATCCGAGTCAAGAAGACTAAAAATATATACCATGCTAGTTAGGGACGGAACGTTTTGAACAATTACAATTTGTTGCAACAGAATGCTTGCTAACTAACAGGCTCACTGTCCGGAAGGGTACAATAAGCAGGACTAGACTCTTTATTCAACTTCACAAATACGTCCAACTACCTTCTCTAAGATTTATTAATAAATTCATTTTACAGCTTACCATCAAGAACTTGATGAAAACCCTATTACAACTACCTGCACAATAAGTGCTTCTATATCAAAAGATTTCCATCATTGGTGACATAAATGAATGCAAAAACCACTTTAGTACAAAATGTGCTGCACAAAACAGAGAGGGATAAGTTGTGGCCCTGAATAAGTAGAAAGATCGCCAAGATAGGAAGAAGGGAATGGACAGAGGTGTTCTTTCCCCCCATTTTTCCGGGGTGTAAGTGTCTGAGTGCAGGAATGTGTGCGTATGCATGTACGCACATGCACACATGTTCATCTCGCATGCAACTAAAGAGGCAGCATAATTTGCAAGCGCCACTTTAAGTACTTGAGAGACCAGTATCAGCAGCCAGGAGAGTAGAAGGATCAATGAAAACAAGAAAGGGGAAGAGTGTGTCTCATGCAAATAGTGTTTATTTTTTTAAAAAAAAAGTGGTTTCACAAACATGAAATCATGAATTGACGCATACTAGACAAACTTTTCAACATTGATGATAAGATCTCTGAAATCAAACTAGAATGCACTTGATAATTAATGCAGCAGCAAGATATCAGAGTAATTAAGTGGCCCTCTCAAAAAATTACGCAGTATCTACATAAAAGATACTAAAAAAAAAAACTTGAACTCCACTTAATGGGCAGTCACAATTTCTACTTTATGCAATGAGACAAAAAAGTATAATGCATAAAGACTTCAAGAGTGATGAAACCATAACTAGGAACATTGTGGCATTCGAATCAAAACCGCCCTTGTAGTGAGTGTTAGAGCCTTAGAGGTATTTGATATCAGTCAAAGAAGATGTAGAAGTGTCAGCACACAGGTGTGGGAGAATGATGAAGGTACAAGTGTGTGAGAAACCTCAACTAGCAGGTTTTGGCGATAAAGATCGATAAACCTAACGTTGTTCTCTTGAAGTGACATAAGAGGACCTAACATTTTAAATGTGTTGTACCCAACCTTCCATTACTCTAAGCAATCCTATAATCATATAGATTTTTCATCAGAAACTATATAACAGATGGTCTGATATCATTTCTCTGCTTACACATAAATATATGATCAGCACAAAGAAACAAAATATGATCTTATGCAGCCTTCAGGTTCAAAAAATATAAAACATATTATGGGAATAAAAAAGGAAAGCAAGTTTATGATCTTCTCTTACTACATTTTTCGTATTCATACAATGCAAAAAGGTGACCAAACATAATATCCACACCAGATTAATCATAATACCAAAACAAAAAAGGAATACGATATATAATACCATTTGAAGACCATGGATAGAGGTGCTAGCCATGTCGACCAGGACAAGCTGGCATATGCCATGGCAACACTGGCCCACGCTGACTGCCTCATGCATGCCAGGTGTGTGATGGCCTGTGCCACTGCACATACCACGCCGATTTGTGTCTGACAAAGGCCTATGCTGCAGCTTTAAAGTTTTTGTTAAAGACCAATTATTGTTACAGGCATTACATTCTAGTTGAGCAACCTAGAGTTAAGCATCGAGTATGTAAAGCATGTAATTCTATTAATTCAAGCTTTTGTTGAGCCTAGAAAAGAGCCAAAGTCAAAAAATAATAACCAAAATGAAGCAAGCATAGAAAAAAAAAGGGTTTGTTCTAGTTTATCTACTAGAAGCAATATATCACATGATACCTATAACTTACAGGATGACAGCTAAATTAGATATATCTGTCTCAAAAGCCACCCGGGGAAAACCTCTAATCAAGTGTTCAACAATGGATAATGTTTTCAAGTTATCATACATCACCAGGCTGACAAAATGCTTAAATGGTCCTCAGCTCTGGCCCCTGTTAATGCCTAGGTAGCCAGGCAAGCATCGCCAGTTTAAAAATCATTAAAAAAAATATTAGAAGTAATACCATACCCTGTATAACCAAATTATCTCAAGATAACTAGTTCATAGAAAACACATGAAAAAAACTTCATATTCATAAATGATAGGTTGTTTACTACTAAAGCGATTCATAATATGATCTAGCATCGATTGATATCTTCGAGAACATGTTATAAACACCAAAATAGTTAAAAAGGGGCAGATTGATGGAAGGCTGTCCTGGGATGGATGAGGGAACGCCAAATATGAATGGCAAGGATCTAGAAAAGTAGCTTTTAAAGTACTGGAAAATACACAACTCAACTTACTAGATAGTAAATAAAATTTATAACATATATGATGAAAGATAGCTGGAATTTAAAGTGATTAGTATTATATCATAAATAGGTACCCCTTGTAAAGAAGCAGCCTGTAGGAGGTGAAGTGGCTGTCCAGATGCCAACCTAGGTGCCCAGACTGCCACATCACCTAGCAGCCTAGAAAGCACCAGGCATCTAGGCAATGGGGTTGCCCAAGTGACTAGGCTGCAGCCTATGACAACCTTGGTACATCATTTAACAAACTTTAAGGAAAAAAAAAAAGCTTTAATGCAGAAACATACTTGTGGCCTTGTCCATAATAACCAAAGCTGGATCTGGCTGGTTGAACTTTGGTTCCTCAATATGAGCTTTCCAAAGTGAAATAATGATGCGAGGCTTCGCAACCTGTTTGTCAGTAAAAACTGCTTAGCAAATTGAACAATAAAAATTTAAGTCATCGCATATCCTGTCCTAGATGTAGAAAAACAATTAGTATGAACAAACAAAAGAAAATAGTCATTTGTGGAAAAAGAGATGCACATGAACTCATGCAAAGTAAACTACAAGTGAAAGTTTTTGTGATCTATAATTGGACTCGTATCACGCAAAATTGAGTTATATAACAATTTATGAACAGTTGCTCTGGAGGCATCCACTCTGTTCTTAGTCATCCTATGTCAGCATCTTCTCATGATTGAACCACAAACAGTTAGTAATACTAAAGAATTACACATTTTTTTGGGAAAAAAATGCAGCCTAACCCACAAGCTTACTGAGAGACCAGTGCAGAAAAGGTTTTGAGAAAAATCCTGAACTCAGACAATTAGCTAATGCTAATAAACCAACGATGACAGGGCAACTCATAATGACATAGTTTAGTGCCAATTTCATTATACATATCTTAGTTCAGCAGACAAACAACACTTAAGATTTGGAAAAGACAATTTTGTTACATAGTGCTTAGACATTTTGCCTTATGGCAACCCTGCTCTCCAACAGATTGCAGATAAGTGGCAAATAACATACACTATGTATTCTTTAAAGGAAAAGTTAATATTAGCACCATGTGATGGCCTATTTTCAAGATTCCTTCTAGGAATACCTAAAGCTTTACCTGATGATAGAAAGTAGAATGAACTCTTAATTCTCTTCTGTCATTTTCTGCAACCCTAGGTAGCTGTAGTCTTTTGTCTAAGGTCCTGCACTTGCTTTGAAATCTCCCTGGGATCTTGTTATTGCAGTTGCTCCCTAGGTGCTTTCTTACTCGAACTCTTTTTGGAAGCCTTGCTCCCCTCCAGTCCGACAGCTGAATCCGCTCCTGCACATGTACTCAATTTAGGTAACTAAGCTACAAACAGGTGAAAGGGTGTCAAATTTAGGTCCCAAACTGTCAGAAAATTGGCTGCCAGTGGTAACATAATGTTCAATAAGAGGGAACTAGCTAGTGAACAATTTGTGACAGGCCCCAACCAGCACAAGATGGAGATCCAAACCCATGCTATCCTTAAGCATTCTCATATCTTTCTTGCCAAATGCATAAAAATCAACAGAATGCCTCACATAGTAGCAGAATTAAATATCATGAATCTCAATTTTATGCTGACATTAATAATGATGGCTAAAGCAAGATCTTCTTGCATTGCATAAAGGCTGAGAAGAACTGTTGCCTTGCAGACTGATAAAGAC
The DNA here is from genome assembly GCF_009389715.1 of Phoenix dactylifera. Classification (NCBI taxonomy): domain Eukaryota; kingdom Viridiplantae; phylum Streptophyta; class Magnoliopsida; order Arecales; family Arecaceae; genus Phoenix; species Phoenix dactylifera. The sequence goes on along the minus strand of NC_052393.1, from coordinate 1,010,491 downwards.
GAATGTATCGGAGGAAGGCCTTCCATTTTTACAAAGTTGAAGAATTTCATTTTGGCCAGACACTGGATGACCAATGAAGGTCTCAAGATGCATTCGCATGCCAATCAGCTGTTCTATTTCAAGCCCCATTCAGCAAATATTTTTAAGTACATCATCAGTAGAAGCCTTTTCCTTTGTTAAAGTAATCTCAGAAGATAGGGCAAATGGATGATGCTAAGGAAAAGCTTACAAAAGCACTCAAAAGGTTTAGATTTGCAATAATGAGGCTGCATTTCTGGTCCACTAAACCTCTAAATTCTGTTTGCATGCCCAAACAGATACTCTTGGGCTTGCCATCCTCTAAAAGAGACCATTAGGCTTATACGAGGATATGTAATTAAGTAATTCATTGAAGACTAATGCACTGGTTAAACCACCGCAAGGGCATAGTACGTTTAAAATAAAGGAGCAAAACAGACATATTTAAAGAAGAGAAATTCATTATGCATGCAATCATCCTAGTATTTCTGCAGTTTGCATCAATGAAAATTCTCATTAATATTTGATGTTATTGCACTGCAGAAATGGTGCTCGCTACTCAAAAAGACATTTTTCGGCAACATCTGACATAGAGGGATACTGCCATTGACAATAATGCAAAGTATATCGCAGCTCACATTACAGGTGATTATGTAAAATGCATGGCAACTGATTTGGTTGGCCATTTGAAAAGTAGGAAAAATTTTGAGATGTAGTTACTCAACTAATTAAGAGTGGTCTGGTAGATAATTCAAAAGCTAAATCACCATGCCAACCCCACCCCTGCAGGCATGCCCGAAAAAAGCAACTTTAGGAAGTGCTCAACAAACCACACACAACAGCAATCCACCTTGAAGAGACACGTGATGCATGAGAGGTTGAAAAGGCCTAACCATTGTATGGGAACTTCTAGTGTGCCTGTCTGAAGCATGCTAACCAAGAACTCCAACCATGATGAGGAAGCTACAGCAGCATGGCGATATAAAAATAAATCTCTCTCTACTATTTAAATGGGAAAAGCCTTTTTTGGCTGGACTCTCCCTGTGCAGCAGGACTCTAGCTTTGTAGCTGGACATTTTTTGGTTGAGAGAGCATGCTCATGCCTTTATTAGATTCCCAATGCCATGAGAAGAGAGAGGAAAAGGAGAGAGGGAAAAACCTCCACAATTTGGAGACCTGATACTTCCATTCCTGTAAAGCAAAACATTGGAGACCTAGTGTTTCTCTCAGCTTGAAACAAAGTGGGGCCCTTATGTCTACAAGATCAGAGCAAACCTTTGATTCCTTTCTTACTGTTGCATATCATAGCCATGGCTGTCAATGCCCTGCATGTGCATTGCAGGGAGTACTAGTAAATAATATAAAGCAAAAAGGGGGAGAAGCAACCTAGCTCACAAGATCTTCATAGCAGCATGCTGAAGTGCCTATTGAAAACTTTCTCAGGAAAGATATTCATCTAGTTTGTTATCCAGGTTCCTATTATTTTACAATCTTGATACATGACAAGCTACTGCCAATGGGACCCATAAAGAGGATCCTAAAACCTTTGGATATGTCTCATTTGTACATCCGAAATGCTTGCATCCGCAAAGGTTAATTTACCTATCAGTATAAGTGTAAATTTGATGTATGCGAAGCATATGTTGATCTCTGCTTCCAGATTCAATATAGAAGATAGGAATTCAATTAAGCAAAAAATAGAATGGCAATCCAAGTTACCTTCAAGATGTTGATATTAAAAAAAAGAAAAGAATATCCAAATGAGATTCCAACAATCGCATCTCCCCAAGAGATGAGTTTGCACATATCCTTTGTCAGCAAGTCCAACAAACTATTTGCATTTCAAGCACACTGCTGAAACTTTTCCCCTATTCAAGAAGCAATATCCTAGATCTCCTTCCTCCTCATCGCACTTCCAATCCACATTTTCATTTCCTGATAAAGTTTGATCCCCGTTCCCCCATTAGCATGCACTAAGGAATTAAGTAGTCTTATGACATTCTTCGACATAGAATGTCCAGCTTATAGCAAACCTCATTGTGTTTTCATATTCCTGTATCAGATTCAAAATTCCCATCTAATCCTTTTTTTTTCATTTTAACATCATAGGGACTCCTCTCTCTCTCTCTCTCTCTGGTTTACAACTCCAATGTTTTGACAATTCCAATATTTAATTTCAACTAAGTTTTCAGATTAAGTTCTAAGTATTGATTAACACAGTCATGATTCATCTTAGTCAGTGACCAAGAACAAATGACACCTTGAAAAATGCTGCAATAAGTCATCATGAACCAACTTTCAGGTCCTATAAGAGGATGGTTACATGATTTGAAAAACGCTAAAAAAAGAGACAAAACAAGACAATGCTTTCCTACCCTTGTAAGAGACAAAGCAAGAAGCATAAGCAGAGGATCTATATCCTAAGCTTCATGGAAAGAATTTGTGTGAATAAAGCAGCATAATTTAGAGACTTCGCACACTCCAACTGTGCAAAATGCCTAAATTTAATGATAGAATTTTCTGCATTATCTAAACTTTGGGACTAATTTTGCAAAAACACCAAAAAAAATAACAAAAGAACAGCTGCTTCTTCTCTAACAAAGATTATCTTATCCTGCTTTTCTTTAATTCCTCTCTCTTTCCCTCTGTTTGTGGAAGAAATAGAAAATACATTAAAAATGTCGGGCAGAAAGGAACCACTTTTTCCATGACCAGAAAAATTTAAAATGATGTCCTCTTTTATGTCAATAAAGGTGTAAAATTTCCAGTTCTCCACATGTTTAACCAAAACCACAAAGAAAGAAATTTCTAGGGACTGATGCTGTTAAGCTATTGTCTCCTCATCATAGCGGCATCCATGCCAATGACATCTGTATTTAGCATTGACCTTTTTCATCTTCTCATGTACTTATAGTTGCTGGGTGTAAAAATGAGAAGATACCATTACTAGAATATCAGGTTGAAGAAATTGTGAATACATTAACTTTGATACGGCATCACGTACTAGAAATGCTTCAGCTATGATTTCACAATATTTTAGGTAAAGCATGGGTATAGCCGTATAGCTTTAGTTAAACATTAGAACTGATGGTGAGGAATCATTCTGATCATTTATTGGATCATACTGATAGATCATGCATGAACTATAAGTTAAAATTTGTTTAGGCATAAACCCCGTTATATGCATGTTCTTTTGCACATATTGCAGTAGGAAGATCCTTCTCTAATAATAAAACAAAACCAAAACAAGTTCTAGTTCAATCAAACATGTTTTAGGGACAATATTTTAAATCCCGGTGGGACGGCGGGGCATCCATCCCACCGTCTTTTGTGTCGAGATGGGATGATTGAAGAAATGGACCTGGATGGAACAGAATATCCACAGCCCTAAATGTTGGTACGTGGGGCATCTAGATCCACAGAAAAAACGGAATGGCTCCATTCCATAGTATTTAAAATCCTACTTAAAAAAGCAAACAACTACCACCAAATTTTGGTAGGGGTACCCACTAAAACTTACAAACAAGGCTAGCAAGGTTCACCACAAAAATGAGTGAGAAACTACCCTTCTCTCTGACATTAAGTAATCCAAGGAACAAAATAATATACTTTTTATTCCATATTGAACAATAATATCAGGTACATACATTATAATTACAAAATGTAGGTTCTCATGGAGATATGCAGTTCAATAAGATAGATGGAAAGTTCTCATTTCGAAATTTATGTTCACAAAATAAGTTTCGACTAAGGATACATTTGCTTTCTTTTTTTTTCATGCACATCTTGGATCAAACCTAAAATTGTGAGGTATTATTTGCTAATTTTCAAGCAATGAGAAGCTACCCCTAGATAGTAAAATCATGTGTACTTTTAAATAGAAGGAAATTCATTGGACAAAGAAAGAAGAAAATTATTTATAGGATTAAATGATTGAAGAATAAATCATTAGCTGATGCTTCTTTACTATACCTGCCGCTCAGGATATATAGCTAACTCAAACTTCAGAGGCTTTGTTGGATTATGGGAATCACAAGGTAAAACCACAGCCCAACTGTAAAAAAATAGTACGATGATGATCAGAATGTATGTTGAACCTTTCAACAGGTACAAAAAATTCAAATACAATGTAATCTGTAACTTAAAATAGTCCAAAATCTACATAGCTGTCTACATAGGAAAAAAGATCACATTCAGAAAAGGAAACTTAAACTATGTAACTGAAACCTGTACAGACATTTTTCTTGACATCAATTTTGGAGCAAATGCTTCCAAAAAGCTCGGTCCGTAATGCTCTCGCAGCCAGCCAGAAAAAAGGCATATTTGACTCTGAACAATAGTTAATTAAAACACATTCTTACCATGTGCAATGTATAAACAACAAACAACAATGAATCATCTAATACACCTGGATTAAAATTCAAAAAGCTTCTGGTAGCATCAAGCATACCTCAATGGCACGGACAACATTGTAGTGCCCCTTTTCTCTAGCCAAATCAAGTGCACTGTGACAATCATCATTCATGATGAACGGATTTGCTGGAAAAAGTTCAGCAAGGATTCAGTATTCACGAAAGCCCAGCAGATAAGGCAAATTTGTAATAGAAAAAAAAAAAATCAAACATAATTTTTGACAAGATGTACCTCCATGAGAGAGAAGTAGATGAACGGTTTGCTCAAGGCCTTTTTTCGCAGCATGATGCAGTGGAGTTCCTGCATGACCACCTGCAGTGCAAAAAAGAAGCACAGAACTTTTACAGCCAAGCCCAATAATGATCAACTGTGAAATAACTAAATAATCATTCATAAATAAAAAGCTGTGCTGATATAGCACCACTATATACACTCTCAAAAAGTAAATGTATCAATCTCAGAACCTATCTGTTAGCAGGCAGGCGTAATGCCCTAACATCCAAAGTTCCTATAAAATATTCCACGAAGTAGATCTCTTAGCTTTCCTATAGAGTCAATAGACTGCATCTGTGGCATCAATGCTTTCATATAGTTAAAGCATAGACCCCATATAGAGTAAGCACCTAAGTATCTAAATAAACCTTACGCAAAGTTATATTGAACCCCCAGGTTCGGCATGGAACAAATAGGACAAAAGGAGAGAGATAAAGCATAGACAAAAAGAATCTAAAATAATTCCTTTCCAGCTATGTTTATTTCCATCACGGCCAACCAAGGCCTTTCCACTCAAACAACAACCAGCTGTGCATTTTTTCTGAATTCATCTAAAGCACTTTGCATATTTCATCCCCTATATTTCTTAACTTTCCTGATATTAAACACAGTCCCAAAATTCATAAGATATTAAGCTTTAACTAGACAACTAAACTCCAACCAAAACACCTTAGGTATTCCACACTACACTCCAACATCCTCCTTTAAGTCAGATGACCAATTCCACCATGCACTAATACTGAGAGTGCTATTTTTGTCGCATAATACTGCACCAGCGATTGTTTCATGAACGAATCTGTGCCATCCATGCTTCCAAAATTTCAGAACTTCTTTGATGAGCTGTACACCATCACAATAAATGAACATTGTGTAATCAAAATTTTGACTTGATCTAGTGTCTTGTTCCCCAGCTCATCATGATCATGTACACTAAATCTTCGTGTTTTTCATGTTGAAACCACTTTGGATGCATGCATCTTGATTTGAAGAGCTTTTCAATCAAAACGCACCCACCTTCTGCAATAGGCTCCTTGATCTTATTGATCTAGCTGTTCTTCATTGTCTATATCACCCATTCCCAGTCTTAGTGCATGCATTATATATAGAATCAAATTAATCATCAACAAGAAAAGTGTGAGAATAAGATGCATTTTCTCATAATCATGAGATGGTTCACAGGAATAACTGCAGTGGTCACCATTCTCATGAGCCAATCTGGTTTCTCATTTTCCTCCCTAGATTTTGTCATTCATCTTCTCCAGATATTTGCAGTCTTTTTTGCTGTTTTCCCACTTGAGATCTTGTAGATGACCTCATCCAGCACTTGGTAGATTTAAAAGTAGGCTACTTTGTTCTTCTTCCAGTTTTATTACAGTGCCTACTATGCTCGAGAGAGCATTTAGCACTCCATCTCATTGACCATCTGGGCATGGACATTCTTCGAATGTCCATTAACTCCTTAGAGCCAAACAGGCATAACATCTTGATGCTTCAATGTGCAATCTTTTTTTCAGTTGAACCCAAGCAGTTGCCCCCAAGTCATCCAATCCATCATGTTGATCTGCCTTTTGATCTCCAGTTTGCACATTTGATGTCACTCAATTTATCAGGTGCTGCTCACTCAATCTATCATCATAGTTATGCTGGCTGGCCCCTAGAGTATGATATCAGTTGTTGAACCTGCAATTTAATTATGCATGGACAAAATAGGTGCCGAAGAGATAAAGTGCACACTTAAAAAAATCATTTGTTTTCCCTCTAGCAATGTTTGGTTCTATCAGTAAATATGTATATATAACAGTCACTCCTTAACACAGCAGGACAAGGCATTCCCACTCGAACTTGAACACTATCCAGCAAGCACCTTGTACTCATCTAGAACCCTTCACATATTAAATCCATATCTTTCTTTAACTTTCGTTAGTATTAACAAAATCCTAGGACTCATAAAACATTAAACTTTATCCCAACAACCAAACGACAACCCAAACACCATACGTAGATCTTGTTTCCAACTCATCTACTTGCATGTGCTACATTAGTTGAGCAATTCAAATGTTTTTCATTTTCCTCAAGCATTGAAAGTCATGCGGACATACTAGACACCAAGCACACTTACTAGAAAAATAGTTCCATTTCTCATTTTACAATCACTAGGTATGATGATAGAATACGAATCGCTTTCAATGTTGTAGTTGCAGAGCTAAACTAATGCAGCATGGCTTCCATCTCTAATTAACCATCAATGAGTTTACCAAAAGTTGTAAGAATCAAACAACATGTTAAACACCTCATATCGACGCCAGACCCCGACAAATGGGTCCAAGGTTAATCCATTCACAGACATTCAACAATTTTTCTATATAACAATAACCTACAGATCATGGTTCACAATCTTGGACCGTACCATCAGGTTGGGCACCAGTACGGGGTCCAGCACTTAAATTGCAATACCTTGCCACGGATCTTTCAGTAACCCAACTTGTTCAAGTAGTCAATTCATATACATGGCAATATAATCATAAACTGGGCAGGAGAAAAAGCTTCTTACCATGTCGGTAGGCATTCACATTCGCACCCATCTCAATCAGAGCTTTTGCAACATGCAAGAGATCAAGCCTCATGCATGCAAGGATCAACGGGGTCTTCCCTTTCTTGTCCATCCACTGCCAAAAAATGCCATCCATCCAATCCAGCATTATATCCACCCATAATTCCAAAAAATACTAAAGAATCCAACAATAGAAGACACGCAGAGGCTTACCTCCAATCCGGCACCTTGGTGGCGAAGAGCCCTGATCCCTTCAATGTTGCCGTGATTAACCTGCTGGTAGAGCAACTCATCCTTGGATTGCTGTGCCCCCATCAGTAGTCTACCTCCGAAACGCTAATTACGCCCCAAAACAAAAGAGAATCCCAGGAGTGGTCACTCCCAAGATTTCAAGCAGCAAAAGAACAGCACCAAAATCCCTAATTTGGATTGCGCCCAAAATTCTGCAGCTTGGACCGTCCGCTAGGGTTTATGTAAGGATTCAGAAGCCAAAAATTCCTCCAAAGTTCAAAAGATTCGAACTTTCCTCTCCGCTTCCAAGCGAGCGACATAGTCACAAAATTGGGACATCTTTCCGCCCTCCGCCAGCGATTCGGAAAGAACCCGAATCCGAAGATTCCGAAAAGCTTCGAAAGTTTTGAACTTTGTTGGAAACCAAACGGACTTTATATTTGAGCAGCGGAGGAAACTGGGGAGGAAAGAGCGGAGATTTTAACCCTTCAAGATAAAGAGCTGGGTCTCCTACCCGGAAGCGAGTTCAACGGTGCAATTAATCTACTCTACTTTTATGATTTTCTTTTGTTTTTCTCGCTGAGATTATTCAAAAAAATATTATTTATTTATTGTTGGTGGTACAGGTAACTGCCAACTACTTTACTATTCAGCGTAAACGGAACGCGTTTCTTGTGGTGTGTTATAGAGACTCGCCGCGTTGATTTAATGAGGCAGTTGGACTCGGGATTTAGGTAGGCCCGATCCATTAAAATTAAATTAGATTTTATTCTAAAGGTCAATATAAGAGTTTTTGGTTTCGGAGGGTCAGTGATTACGAAACTCCAAGCAAGCGAGTTTAGCCTCTCTCACAATTCATATTTAACCCCCCAAGAAGGGAAAGAGAGAACTACTGTGGAATTTGCAAAGAGATGATCACTGATTTACTAAATTTTATAACATCCAATCTAGTAGTGACATGTGGCATATTAAGACGGAATTTTTTATTCCCTTTTTTGTTGGGGGGCAGAATTTGTGTTAATTGTATTCCAAATCACAAGATGCATGCAAATAGACAAGCGCGCATGTAGACAATATATTATTTTTCGTTGCTTGGATTTGTGCAACATTTTCAATATAAATGCACTATTTGCAGAAAAGAAACCAAAAAAAAAAATATAAATATAATGCATAAGATTCAAGCCAACAGGGGATCTTGGGCCTGGAAGTGCCGTCAGGAGGATGTGACAGCTTCATGATATCCGTCGACTGTTCGGCGAATGTATCGTCTTTTGGACTACCCATGTCTTCAGAGAGGCTAGTAGCACTGCAGATTAGGCGGCATCCTATGCGGCTCATCATTCCAGAGATTTTATCTGGAAGACCCACGACTCTATTTTGCTTCCCTTACATTCTCTTCAATTGTCTGACTCTTTGGATTGTGCTCACACCGGGTATGGGTGAGCTGCCGATATACCAAAAAAAAAAAAAGGCGAGAGGTAGAGAATCACAGACCCTAGTCAGTTGTAGGGAAGCAATTACAAAGAATTGCACCTTGAGTCACGAGGTAATTGAATTCAAGGCAATCTTCAGTTGACAAGCATAAGTGATCAGTATTTCCTGTACATGGCGACAAGAACAGCAGAATTTTTTTAAAAAAAAGAGGAAGAAGAAGAAAATACAATGGAATAAAGAACAGAAGTTTGACAATTACACTGCTAGCTTTTTTATGGATCATCACCTATTCCACAAATTATTATAGCCTGTGAAAAAAATGCCTTCAACTTCAACCTTTTGAAAAGAAAGTCTTTCTTCCATCAATATTTCTATACGATAATATATGGACATGGTATCCTTCCCTTCTAGAAATTGGACTTGGTGAGTCTCCTCATCAATGGTATTGTAGTTTAAGATCTCAGCAAAGCTAGGCCTCAGATGATGCGACCTGTTCCTCCGCAGCAGGTGGCGCACTCATAGATTGTGAGGAAGCAGTATGAGCTGGATGATTATATTTTTTTAACACCCTTTCTTGATTTTCCTTCCACCACTCCTCAGCCTGTTGCTCAGCAAATCTTCGTTTGCTGCTCCAACAGTAACAAATGAACTTTTTTAGAAAAAAAACCACAAAGAGCAGAACCTTTTACGCATACTTATCTAATGCACATAAATTGCTATCTTAATATATATTGCAACTATATTCTGAGTATGGATAAATAAGTTTTAAATTTTCATATGCTGAATAAAGGCAGCTGCATGTGAAAATAGAGAATATTTGAATAGATGATTGCAAAAGAGAATACATGTTCCCTAAAAGACAAGTGAGAGGGCATCTGTCTCCATGACCTTTGAATGTGAGTGAATTGTGTTTAAGCAGGAGTATACCTGAACCGGACCTGCTTGAAAACTTTAGTACCATCTTGGAGCTGAACAAGAGTCACATATACACCAGGCTCGAATTGCTCAATCAGTTGTGCTTCTCCATGGCTACTGTGCCTCGGTGTAGAATTACCAGATGATCTTGAGCTAGTCTCAACACCCTGGGAAGGTGTAGCCTCCCTGGTGACAGCTAATATATGTGGAGCATTCGTATCAGTAGAATTTTGCAATAATTCTAATTCATCACCATGATTTTCCATCCTTGGGTCATGGACATCAACAACTCCTTCAATGGCAAGGTTTGATCGATCATGTTCCGGAGAATCCATTGCCAAGGATGCAGAAAATTGTGATCCACAGCTTCTGTTACTTCTTAACAATGCTTCTGCTTCAATTTGCAAGGCTTGTAAGCTGTCTTCAACCTCAGGAGGCAGTTTTCCTTCCATATCCTTCAGCTTCATAGTAAAAGAAGCAGATGAGCGACATAATAGTAGAAACCAATTCTTCTAAAGCATAAAGAATATAAGGAACCCTCAGGTCATTTGGTGTTGCTTCATTTGTTCAAAATAAAGAAAGAATCAGCCCACAAATAACATTTCCAAGTGAAATTTGAAAGTGACAAGAGTGAAAGTATTGTAGATGAAGGTTATATTCTCAAGACTAAAAAGAAGGATCTGAATAAATCCTTACGTGAACCCTGTACCTGTCTTGAGAGCCGTTTTCTTACTGGGTATCAGAATCTGGATGTAGAACCAGGTTTGAATTCTGATTCCTTGACATTTCTCAGAGGTGGCTTTGAACCATAATGAGTCCAGAGTTGACTAATACAAAGGCTAGTTTGATTCAAATCTGTCACATAAACTGACTCATTTTACATTTCTAGCACCAAGTGCCTATTAGAAAGAGCAATAAGAGTTTAACATTACCAAATTTACTATGATCAAGACATCCTACTCCATACCTTTCTAAATTTATTCTAGTTAAAATGCTTCATTTTCTATTTGGCGTACACCAAGCTTACCAGAAGTAGTTGGAGAAGAGGTCAGAAATTAGATTAGAGTCAAACATTATCCCCTTTGTTCGATGTTCCCGAGATGAGAAATGAAAGAACTCAAATTACTTAATTCACACAAACATGAATGCTAATCAGGTTATGTTTGCAATTGCTAACCACAATTGAGTTCTAAAATTAAGCTTAAGGGCATATCGGTAGGCTGAAGGGTGGGTTTATGGGGCATGGGGAGATCAGCAGTCAGTAACTGTAGGGAGAGATTGATATGACAGAAATTGGTTGCACCAGGAAGTGAACCAGCTGCACTAGCCAGTCTAGAGCAGTTTAGACTGCTACCAGTGGTATGAGTGCTTTTAAGTCAAAAGACATAATAAAAGCATGTATTCTCATTTCTATACAATATTCAGGCTCTCAAAAAAATCACTCTACTGGGAATGTTTGAATTTCTGAGTTTCAAAAAGCATGCACAAAATTGGTTATAATTAACATGTAAAATTCCTTTTGCATTTTGCTTCAATCATGTGGTAAATCATGAGCAGTTCTAATGGAGTTTAGTTTGTCATTCTGTGCTTTAGTTTAAAGTAGCCAGCCTATTCTTCAGTTTTGCTAAAAGAAATATATAATCATATGAAAGGTATTAATTCTAAAAGTTAAAAATTTAAACTATTCTTTTACTTTATTTATAAATCAACGCATGCATGTCAGATGTATGTATGCTTCAATTCGCAACCTATTTTTATTTTCTTTAACCTTCTTTGTTAAGGGTGCTAGAGTTGTAATATGGAAAAAAATTCTAGACTTGCTACTTGCTAGATATGTCATCAAAAAACTGGAATAAGCTTTATATTTTATAGTACCGTATTTTTCATATTTTTCACTTCTAATATTATTTCCTGAACACTCAGATCCAAGTTTATGGCTTATCACCAGGTACTGACCTGGACTAAATTTTCAATCACATTCAGTATGCCACCAAGTGCAGGTATTTATACCCTTGAGTTGTTTGTTTCCATGTGGCTTACACTTGTACTGAATTTCCCAGATGGAACTTTGTTAAACACTCCAATAAATCTCTTCAATTTGGTCAAACAGTAGGAATAAACATGACAATGGTTCTGGAATAAAAATTAAGGAAGATATTGGACAATGATAATGATAAGATCTGTATCAATTATGCGACAATAGAATCGATATCAATGATGCTTCTGAATTTTCAGACTATGGTAGTCACATTTTTGAAATATATAATCTAAAAATTATTAAAGATAAAAGCATGGTTTCAAATCCTCGTGGGACATCCTGTAGGATGCCAGGATGGGGTACCATCTCAAGTGTGACACATCCCGCCACAGTCCCAAAGTCCTGGTCGGTGCATCCTAACATCCTCTGTCCCAAGTGTCACGACAGGGCAGGATGGCAGCACATCCCATCCTACAGAAAACATAGAGATGGCCCCATCCTATGGGATTTAAGAGCTTGGATAAAATTGTATAAATATTAGTACATAAAAAAATCTTAATATTCTAGAACATGAGTTTTAAGTAAGAAAGATAATTAGTTTTTGGTATCCAAAAAAAAATCATCAGAAACCAGAACAAAGCAGATAGTTTGAGAAAATAAAGTGCAGGATACCTGCAATTGAAGAGACTTAATAAACACCATTGCAGCATTACACTTGGCAGACTCTTCTGCAGCCAGAGAATTAGCTCCTTTAGCCTTTTTTTCTGATTTCTGCAGTGCTGCATCTTGAATTTCACATTTATGTTTCAAATTATTGACCTACAGAAGGGGCATGTGTCGATCAAAGTCTCTTATCATTTAACAAGGGAAAGAATGGCAAAACAGCACAGAATCAAAAATTAATAATGAAATAATTCTAATGCATACCTGTGCTTGCAACTTTAAGACTTCCTGGTCCAATAGTTCATTAGTCTTCTTTAGGCTATCAATGATACTTCTAGAGAACAGTGGAGTTGCAGAACGTGGAGGACTTGGCTTTCGTGAGCATGGAGATGCAGGTATGACATTGACAGCAGGTGTAGGTGTTGATGTAGCAATTGGTCTTAAAGCACTCTGAAGTGCACTCAGGGAGCTAGGAAAAGAAATATCCTTCAGCTGTAACAATGATGGAACTGGGGAAGCTCGTATTAGAGATGGAGTATCTGACTTCATTTCATTCTTGACTGATTTAACGTCAACACATCTAACAGGTTCTGTAGTTGGTGACAAGAGAAGCCTTGAAGCTCTGACCTCTCCCCTGTCTAGCCTCTCCCTACTATCAATGGAGCCACGAGAAATTATGTTCCTCTTCTTAACTGTAGATGCATTACTAGCTTCTGATGCTTTGAGCTTCGTATAGCATGAATCACATACACGATGAGGTTTGCCTGGTGTTGGTGCCAGTGCAGCTTTCAGCACTTTTTTAGAACTACAAGCATGGCAATGTACCAGACCACAATTATAACAATTGTGCCTCTTTCTAGTAAACCCAAATGCTTGTCGGCACCCTGAGCAGACAGACTGATCTGCACCAGATACCCACTTGTGAATGCAAATGCATGCTGTGAAATTTGAACCACAAGAAATATTTTTCACATGCCTATCTTTCAGTGCTTCAACAAGGGTAGGAGTTTCCCTGTCTTCAACATCTCCATGTCCCAATCTTCCATTAGCACCTCTTCCCCATGTATACACTTCACTTCGTGAAGTCAGCACAGCAACATGATAAGCTCCACATGAAATCTCTTCAACTAACTCACCAACCAATCTACCCTGCACCAAGCAAGGCAGTTTTCCATCAGATTGCAGATTCCCCAGCTGGCCATAATTAGTACTACCCATTGTAAAAACGTGTCCAGATGTAGCAAGGCCAACAGTAATAGTATGTCCACAGGCCAGCTGATGGAAGTTGTAGTCAAAAAGTGATGAGACACAGGTGGGGATCAACCGTGCCTCTTTGTCGCCATGACCCAAACGATTTTTATCTCCATCACCCCAGGTAAATAGCTTTCTAGAAATAACATTTACACCTGTCTGTCCCATTACCTCAACAATGGCTGCGGTATGCCATATTCCACATGCAACCTTGATAGTTCTCAGTCCACCCAAAGATTCAACTGACTTAGGGTATGCAATGCTCTTTCGATCACCATGGCCCAAAACACCGAATGTTCCATCACCAAATGTAAATAATTTTCCATCTGAAGTAGCCAGTGCTGAATGCCATGAGCCACATGCAACCGACAAGACTTGAAATCCTTCTAGAGGGCCAGAAACTCTTTTAGGGATCCAGTGGCTGACATCAGTGCCTTGGCCAAGAAGTCCCGCATTAAAGGCACCATCCCCCCATGTAAACAAGTCACCAGAAGTAGATATAGAACAAGTATGAAACTCACCGCATGCAACATAGTCCACATTTGACACTGCCAAAGTTTCAACTAAACGAGGTTGACACACATCGGTGTCAGTTCCATGTCCTAGCCGTCCACCAAATTCCTCACCCCAAGTAAATACCTCCCCTTGCCTTGTAACAAGAGCAGCATGTCTGAAACCACAAGCAATCTGATGAACGTCTAAAACAACATTCGACTCTAAAGGTTTTGGAAGTAAGACATCTGTTCTTTGACAGAAGGAACTTGCACGGCCATCTGATAAGGTCCCATCACTCCATATTTCTCCCCAGACATAAACATCACCTAAGGATTCAATATCATCTGGTCCAGAACCTTGACTAGAGCAACTTGGTGCACTGGAAATACTAAGTCGACTGCCATCTACCGTATTTGTTCTTATATGCATTTTTGCACCGTCTGATCCCACATCTGATCTTGCCGAATTAAAATAAGGCGCAAAACTACAGGAGGCAACCTCTATTGTTGCACCAAAAGAATGAGCATTTCGAACAGAATCTCCTCCATCCTAAAAATAAAAGATATATGAAGTTATTTATGAACAATAAGATGAGTACAATTTCAAACCGTAATAAGTTAATAGCCAACACACACAAGGTTATAAACACACAGATACAAATATATGCGCATATAAAATACATGTACTTCTTTTCTTGCTTGCTCAAAATAAATTGATAAGAAAAATGTCCAAGGCACGGCAAGTTAAGCATAAAAGTAAGACAATATAATCAATGGGAAGTGAGATCTGGAGTTCTTAAGTATTTGGTTTAAAATTTGATAGTTATGGGCATGTTGAGAAGAAAACAGAGTATTGATATGTGTCTGACCCAATTTAAAAAGCCGATAAGAAAATCCACAAAATATAGCTGTTTTGCATTGGGAATTCCAAATTAATCGCCTAGAATATACATGAAGCATGTTCGCAGCATGTGGTAGAAAAAGACATGCTTCAAAGGTAACCGTGAGACAAATCCAAGAATACACCATGCTTCATATTCATGTTGGTCCGTCTTAAACAGACTGCATCATACAATGCCAACTATGGAAATAAACAGACGACTGCATTTGTAATTAGTAAAGTTACCGTTTAAAAAGTTTTATTTATTGAATTATTTGGTTTGGATGACGATGACAAAAGATATTCTTTGAAAGCACTTTAAAACCAATCTTTCAGAATTCAGCCAAAAAATATAATAGCTTGACAATGAATAACCCTATAAATATAAATGACATAACTTCATTGGAATACATAGAATTGAAAAACCACCAAAAAGTTTAAATTGAAGATAAGAAGGCAAAATGGAAAACTATTAAAGTTTACAAACCAGTATTACATATTAAAAGGATATCAAGTTATCAACACCCCTTATTTTGGAGGACTATAATGTATCGATGATTAAGCTAGAACTCATTTTCCTTCACATCATAAATCAAGTTTAATATGTCCAAGATGACAAATTATATTTGCAAAGCATTAAAAAGAGAAAAAATAGCAAAGACTTGATTATAAATCCTAGAATGTACTAAGTGCCTAGGTTTCTATGGATTGAACACCATGAAAACTTGGTATGCGGTGCATGGTTTTAACTTGGTTGTGGGGTGATCAAAGCACAATGCATAATATTTTGAACCTTGCTGCTAATAAGAGGGGTGCTTGAAGGTTATTACAACCCTTTATAACCACAAGGCCACAATATCTATTTGTTGCTACGAATTCAAAATAGCAACGCACCATCTGCATTTGAAGAACCATGTTGTGTAGCTAGAAAAAAGAATGACATAGGAAGATTATGAATTTTTCTAGCTGATAGAAACAGTGATCTCATCAGATATTTTTGATGTCTAATATTATTCTAATAATTTTTTCCAAAATATCAAATTACTCTCCACATATAAACAAAAGATCGAGGGTCTAATTAGTACAACCAGTCATTATTTGAAATGAAAATTACCATCCAAAACAAAACATACGAATTATGTAACTGTAAAATGGATTAGATATAACTAAGACTTTAGGAAAGCATACATCAGAAAATGAAAATCCATCACTAGGTACATCAGTCCTAGTACGTCTGTGTTGGCCCCCCTTAGAGATCAAAGCTTTGAGGCCTGTAAACCAGAGCTCGACTTCAGCTTGGTCTTTGCAAATCTGTAGACAAGGAAAATCTAAAAGTAAACATAATTCAAACATGGATTTTAATTTCATGAGAAATAATTAGCATATATAACCTATAAGGATTGAAGACTTTTTTTACTAACCAAATCTAGGGACCGTTCACCATTCTTGTAAATAAGAGAAAACGACAAATAATCTTTCTCGGGCCGTGCAAATCTCTTGAAAACAGCCTATAGAAAAGAAAACCAAGGAATAAACTTCCATCTATAACTGTAACTTGAATTTAGAATTATTAGATTATGCAGATTTGACTGCATTTTTTCAGAAATAGATTCAAATTAAAAATATTATTCAGTTCTTGACATGCTGGAACTTACAGTTCTCTGTCCAGGAATGAGTTTCAAGATGGAAGCTAACTTAACACTCTTTTCCTTTTTATGTGAAAACCAAATTAGTGTTGTTCCATCCTGTGATAGTATCAAGAAAACCAATGAATATAAACTACTTAATGGAATCTAAATATGTATCCACTAATAATACTTGTAATTTACATATTAGAGAAATAATTCTGAAGTGGTATGTCTTCTAATAGCTTGTTAATCACAATACGAGGACCAAAATTTTGAACATCGTGCGAGATGGAAAATAATTTTGGAAAGTTCAAAACAAATTCCTAGCAATTGTATCTTTAAAACACAATGCTGCCTTACAGCTTAAAAAGAAATATAGCATTGGGAGGATGCAAATAAAGCATATAGTACAGCAAACTTACCTTCATGGCTCTTCATGTCAATTTCTCATAAGTACTCATGAAAAGAATAAACAGAGCTCACCCAGAGAAACCATTTTAACATGCAGAGAAACTGTTGGCTCTAAGTTCCCAGAAATTGTAAAAATGGTGTCATACTTTTCTTCCTGTTTCTTTAAATATTAACAAGCCATCCTAGAATAAACATCAGTGAAGACTAACAACAATTAAAAAAAATTAAAGTTGCTGAAGACTAGCCAATCCTCAATGCTTGAACTCATTAATCTAAAAGGGACAGAAAAACTTCTTCCTACATGAGGACGTAATAACAGACTATGATGCTCATCCAGTTGACAAACTTCACAATCTAAATGTGTCACTGGCTCTAGCAAAGGAATCAAAAGTTTAAGATTCCCAAAGAAGATGTCTGAATCTTGTATGCCGTTAATATGGAGAGAGACTTGACCACCATGCTACACCTACATAAACATTACAATCTATAACTGGGATAATATAATCCATTCACCTCACAGCAACCACCAAGCTTCTTTATGTCTTTAGATCCCAGAATACAAAAAAGGATGGGTGCAAGGTTGAACATACTGGTTGATATCAAAGTCATGGAAATTTCAGGATATCAGGAACAGAAGGCAGTGTAAAAGGAAAGATTAGGGGGGAAACAGGATCCCTCCTCAGGGATGCTTAATTCATGAGGTCACATTAGCAAATTAACAGAGAAAGTAGAAATTAATTTGTCAACAGCCAAGAAACTGATGATCACAGCTTGCATCTGATTTGTTGTTCGAGAGTATCATAGCTTGCATCCCATCTATTACTCGCAATATATCTTATTGCTTTCACAATCCTAACCTTTTTTTATCACTAGGGACTCTATTGGTACATTAAATTTAATGGAGGTTTTTGTCCATTGAATCCACTTGTCATGGGGAACTATTTGCTGAAGCACAAGAATGAGAAGCTCCATCCACATACTTATAGATCCACAAGCCTTTCCAACATCTGAGTCAAACAAACTAGTACTATCAACAGTATGCTCTATTTAGCTGGAACTCATGGAGCAGTTCACAAGATTCACAAATATAAAATCTACTGCAACAATCTGTATGCCAAAAGCTTCGTACTAAATTTGTGAATAAAGTTGCAGAATGCTATAACCTTGTCTTTTCGCCATGCCTCCTAAGGTTCAACTGAATCATTATTGACCCAAAGCAGTTTTTCAAACAAAATCATAGATACTCTCTTTGATATATGTCCAGCAACAGATGTTCCGCTGCAAAATGTTGGCCTTGGGGATCTATATTTTGAGTTAGTCATTCATGCGATTTAGTAATGTCCATTTATGAACCAACTACTCAAAATGATCAGTGTAAGGAATACTAAGGTGTACTGAAATGATATCTGAAACATTCAGCAATATATTTCCAATCAACAAGTTCTGTGTTTCGGATCCTAGATTCTCTTAATTGCGCTCTTTGATATTTTGTAAAGTCAATTTCTTATTAGGGGTTGTAATGCTTAACCATTTAAACCATTTAACTTATTTCAACCTGTTGTAGATTGGGCTAGATTGCCAGTTTAATAAAATGGTCAGGTTCAGATCTGGATTTTTGACCCATTTAATAAACAGGTTAGATTCAGGTTGACAGATTTTTGATGTATCTTGTATCCAACCTGACCTGATTGCCACCCCTGTTCTTAATCTAGTATACATGCAGACCTAATTTGATTGTAACCTAGTTGGCATGCTGATCTAGTTTCATTGTAAAGTTGAACCTCATTATCCTGTCTTGCACTAAGAGATACATATGTAGGATCATCAATAAGATGCAAGGCAGATGTAACTTGAGACTTGGCCGAGCTCTAAAAGTTTCTCTTCACTCCAAAATAATAAGAAATGTGAGAAACACCTTGAATCCTAATTTTTCTGCTTTATAAAGAGTTTCCATTTTTTTCTCTACAGCTACTTTTCTTCTTTAAACTAAAAGATGGGGGAGGCTGTCAAAGTTCATAGGAAGAGTGAAGCTCTAGGTATGATTTTTCAATTCAATGATTTCTGAAATGCTTCGCCAACCTCCTGCAGCAACAACCAGAAGCTCTCATGCAGAGGTCCCAAATACATTTGAGCTTTGATACCATCATAACTAGGGAAATGTGGAAATTACATATCTCATTAGTGAGACACGTGCGCATCAGGTATGGTCATTTTCATGGTGAGTGTAAGTGGCAGCAAAGACAAAGAGAAAACTAAATATAATGTTGAAGACCAGATATATAGAATAACAGAAAAGATATATGCATGGCGCACCCAAAAAATTAAAGAAAACTTGATTTCAAGATATGAATTTATCAAGGGCATTTAAGGTAATGGATCTAGTTCCAGTAAATCAACTGTAGATGTTTCATTAAACTACACCATCTAATGAAGTGGTTATCTAGTGGCTTGATTAAAACCAAGAAAGTCAGAAAAAAATAAAATAATATAGAGGTGATCTTCTTTGTCCCAATTTTTTAAAGAAAGAAATACTGGAATATATACCATATGTTTGAAAAGGCATGACCACTTAAATCATATTACTCTGAAACCCTGAAGAAAATTATAACTCACACTGGAGAGTCTGAATTGACGAACTTTGGGTTTTCCTTTCCGGCTATACTTGATTAATTGGCTACCTTTCTTTAAAGCAATAAAGGCCTTCAAAATAAATAAAAAAATAGAGTAAGAATTGAGGATCCAAATCATCCATAAACCGTGACAATTGACTTCTAACAATTACAAAAAGATGAGCAAACCACTTGATTCCAAGAAGATAAACAAGTACAAGTTTGCAGAAAAGCAGATGCAAATCTTTCTCAAGAAAAATAGAAAATGTAAAATATGCTAATGATCATGCATTAGTGCAATATAAAACATCAACACAACTTTTCACAAGAACATGGCTAAACACAAAGCAGGGCTGTGAGGGGAAGTCATAGTGTGTTTGAACTTGAAAAACCAATGAAACTTCTCCATTATATATCATAATACTCCACTTATTCCACATACTATTTTTGAAAGGGATAAAGAAAGAGAGACAATCTAGCAAAAGTTGGTGAGTTCAGCAATTTATGAAGCACCACACCTAACAGATAACCTACATCATTTCATAGCTAGAGATTTTGCCATAACCCTTCCTTTAAAGCCATCTGATGAAACCACAAACCAATCTGTACATAGTTATATTGGAAAAAATAACTTGACTGTAAGCATCTAAAAGACGCCATAGCTATTAATATTTCAACTATGGATCAGTTTGCCAACTTTGCCTCCATCTCATCATCTTATTATTAGTACGGTAACATAAACGACCAACTTGAATCTGCACTACTTTTGGTTATAGTCTACATACAGTAGAGATTCTTTTAACATTCAAGCATGACAATTTCATTTCAAAAATAATTTAGTTTCTAAGGCATACAAAAGGTGAGTGCCGGTTGAAAGTAAAAAAGCCTTAAGAACGTATGCAACTCATACAAAATGTATGCATGAAAAGAATAACATAAATTAGATAAGATGCTTTTTACAGTAAATTCTATGACTTCAAATATATGATATGTTAAGAAGTAATCTACAAGCTTGGATGGTACAATGGGCGAGGACACAAATCAAAAGAGCATGCATTCATGTCACAAGTATCAGCCTGAACCATAGTTTATTGAACCAATGTACTGCAACACAAGCCACTAATACTACTGATACATGTTTAGTACCTTCTATGTTGTGCATGCATAAGTAAGAACGCATAATTTTTATTGATTACCAGTTTCTTGGTCCATACTTGCTTTTATGTTAAGTTTGAAGGTAAGTACTCAGTACATAACGTTCATCACTCTCTTGGTCTATAACATTCTCGTTTTTGTTTGGGTCCATAACAGACCCCCTGCCTTGGCTCTTGCACCCACAGGCGGCATGGAGTTACTACAAGGACATCATCATTGTCAGCCAACTTGCAATGATCACTGTCAATAACTTCATGCATTCGACTGCCAAATGGATCAAGAACAGCGAACCACAAACCTAAAAGGATGCAAATATACACCAAAGAAAACAAACAATTCAAAGTGTGCACGGAGACGGAGCGACCTGCTCGAGATCACGATCAGGATTCCCATAATTAGGTAGATCGGCCATTCCATCTGAGAGAGCTCTTGGGTGGGGCCCACCGGAAAAGCATCAGGCAAGCGGCCAAAGAGTCCGGCAGCCCCGTCTCCATTGATGATGACGATGATCACAACAACAATGATGATGATGACGACGCGCCTCCTCTATGCCAAGGCCTATCATCAATTCTTCGATGACGATCAGATCCGAACCTAACGATTCCGAATTCCGAGCGAGACATCATCTCTTTGGCCCCAAATTTCCACATGAAGAAAACAAGAAGAAACAAGTAACGGATGCACTTACGAGAAGTTATGGATCCGGGAGGTCCCTCCTGTACGCATTCGAGTTCGGATGCTTCTCCTCATAAACGAAACGGAGCCGTTTCTGCGCCCTGACACAATCGCAGACAGAAGGGAGATGGAATATATATATATATATATACGAGACAAGGAAAAGAAATTACTATGATTGAAACAATGAAACAACAATAAATTCAGGGACATAAGAGGAGCCTGTTATCTGGATAAAAATGTTCTTCCTTTTTTCGCGGGAATGTTGGAGCAGCTGCGCTTGGTCGCCCGACACGTCTGATGCATCGAGGGTTGCGGGCAAATCCCATGCACGCGGGATGCAGGAGCTTCTGCAAGCGGGCTCTCAAATGGCATGACACGAGGCGAACGATCGACGTGCATGAAAGTGTGATCCATACACACGATACAGCAAAGTATGCATCGTCCATGCAATACCGCCCCAACGATACACGTCATGACGTCAATGGCATGCACCAATGTGGAAAGAGGCTGTTCCTGGCTCCATCACATACAGGAGTCGTGCAATTCCACGTAGGCCATTAGATTCCACTCCATGCCTCAATAGCCAGCGTTCCGTTCTCCATGTCAGATGCTGCTTCAGGACCGAATAAGCAAGCATTGCAAAAGAACCAGGTAACTCTTGCATTACCAAACCGGTTTAATTCACTTCTATCTTGGACAACCCCGCTGCTCCACCGCTGCCACAAGTTCTCTAAATCCTTCAACACGGCTTTCACCCATGTTATATTCAGATCAAATTTTAACTATTCTGTTTCACCTTCTACCTAGATTTAAAAATGATGCAGACAACCAACATTACAAAAACAATATTTCTGACGAGCCTAATCGTCCAACAGGACTGACATTACATTCCTCTGCATCAGGAATGGATTGATCTAACGCCTCTAATCATTCAAGGTAAAGACTCACCATAATTTCACAAGAAGTCAAGGGCTGACATGAAGCAAATGACAAGAAGCTTAAAATATTTCTGATGTTAGTTTATTGTGGGGTTTCAGAATGACAGATTCAATAAATAAATTTTGTTGCTTTCTAGCTGATGCTGGACTCTCTTTCAACTCTTCCTAAGAAGCATGAAGCTCGACAAAGGCAATTTCCATGATAGCTTCATGATAACAGCAGGTTGAAGCCTTGAACGATTACTGCAAGGGGTTTTATGATCATTAACGCATACAAGAATTACTGACCACCGTCATCAAAAGATTGGTGCTGCAGTGTTCGCCAGCTACAGAAATTGCCACTTCAACACTCAACCACAACATTTCCATGCAATGAAAGCCCAAACAATTGCACCTGAATGAGATCAAACCATGCTGCAGCATAAAAGAGTACGCCCTATACTCAAAAACAGGCAGCCACCTAGTGAAGGTGCCTTTTTCTATACATAAGAACAGACATGTGACTAAGAATAGCTCTAAATTTTGACAACATGCTGTCTAGGTTTTAAACGCCTGCAGAACACCTGAAAATAGTTATCATCGGTAATATGATGCCATGGTGTAGAGCAAGATGGATGTTGCCGTCGTAACAAGCAGCTCCTGTTGAACCAAACAAAACACCATGAGGGCAGTTTAGTTATATGAGCACTAAATGCACATGAATATAGCGGAATTAAGCATAATGTCCTGCATATTAATGATCATATAAGATGTATATGATTACACTTGATAATAATCATGATAACGATCATTAGGGCATAGGACTTCTATGATGACTTAGAGTCTCCGATCAGATTTCATGATAGATACCTTGGTCTCCTTTTAGTTGTATTCTGGACAACTGAATTTATATGCTTGCTTTCATGTTTTGACTTTAAGCTTGGAGAATTCACCTTTCATCTCTGAACACTAGCTTGTGGTTTAATATCTTTATGTAGTACGATAGTTCATACTTGGGTAGTGGTACCATAATAGTTATTTCATAGTAGCTTATTATCTTATTATATTTGACTTTTCGATATTTTACATGCCATGTCTTTGCTTCTTCTATTTGTATTTATGTTTATAAATTGATAATTCATTATTTAAGGTGTCTGGATTCATTTATTTGTTATTATATATGTATGTTAATATTTTTGTGCCTCACTTCATCCAGGCACCCACCTTGCATTGCGCCTTGTGCCTAGGCTCCAAGAGTCCATGGTGCCTTGAGCCTTCGACAATGCAGTTACTACCATCTAGTCCAACTATCAATTTTTACCTACTAAGAATTT
The DNA here is from genome assembly GCF_009389715.1 of Phoenix dactylifera. Taxonomy (NCBI): domain Eukaryota; kingdom Viridiplantae; phylum Streptophyta; class Magnoliopsida; order Arecales; family Arecaceae; genus Phoenix; species Phoenix dactylifera. The sequence goes on along the minus strand of NC_052393.1, from coordinate 986,658 downwards.
GCAGGTTTCACATCCCTTTCACAAAAATTCACCTTTCAGAAGGTATAACTTCCCATGAGAATTTTGCCACCTTACTTTTGTCTCTTACATTAAATATTCTTCGCTTCCGGATGCTAGTGAACACATGCATTTCTGCAAGACAAGAAGTTCTGTGGTTAAGCCTCTCCTAGTATTACCTTGGGATCTCTACTTGCCATCCTTTCATCCATTTTTAGGACAAATAATCAATGGATACACATATTATCCAATATTGGAAGACACAAATAATTATCTTGCTTAGGCATAAACTTGTTATTGTTGTATCATAAGATATGGAAAACTTAAAATGATAAAACCTCCCATTATCTTCATATTCTCAAGTCCAATCCATCACTTTCCCTCTACCACTCCTTACTATCGAAATCATCAATTCTTTTACCCCTCTAGAATTCCATGCACTAATCCATTCATCCCTTTTCTAAAAATGTTCGCATCTGCATAAGTGGTGTGTGCATGCACATGTGCAATGTCTATCCGTCCAGTTATGATGATTAAGTAGTTAGCATCCTGCATATCATATCATATTCTTGTCTGAGTTTGGAGCTTGATCTGATCCAATCCATGGATAGTCCTAATCCTCGTAGCTTGTATATATCATGCATATTTGATCTGGTAAAACTATATGAGCATATATTATAAAGAAATATCTAGGCCCTGTTTGATATTGCTTTTTGTTTTCTGTTTCTGTTTTGTAAAAACCCAAGAAGAAAATCAACTAGACTGCACAACATGTAAGACAATACCACTTTGTTTATCTAAATTTGTTTGTAAAGTCTAGCTCTTTCGGTGGCAAAAATTTATTGCTTTCAAAGAGTGAATAAAAGCAAAGAAATAACAGAATAAAATTTATCAATCTTCATGTGGTATTTCGCAGATTCATAGAGAACCTAAATCACAGACAATAGTGATACCAAACAGGCCCTTAAGCAATTACCTGGTTATTGTAAAGAAAGACAGGAATGTAATGTCCTAGAAACTCGATCAGGTTGAGTAGTCCGGTATAACCCTGCAACACCATCAGTGGATCAAACCAAATAAAATGAATGAAAACCAAACTAAAAAAAAAAAAGGAAAACCAGTGAGAATGAAATTGTGAATTTAGTTTTCTTGGAACGTAATTAAGCATCAATATACAAAAAAAGCAAGCACCTAAAGTATTTGTCATTCACATACCAAAGATGAAACAGCAATACACCCAAAAACCAGTGAAAGAGAACGAAGTAGTCGCTTTCCCATACGTAATGCCCTACCTTCATCCTCACCATCCTCCTGCAGAACAGAGCCACTTATTCTGGTCAACTCAATTGCAACTAGCTTAATTGTATAACCATAAACTTTCTATATTATAGGTGGTACTCTTTAAGCAAAAAATGAAGCATAAAAAAGAAAATAAAAAGTTTTTAGTACTAACCAACAAATAACTGTTGTTTTATAAACTTATACTGCATACACTGGCAAATCAGGGGGTGCAAATTTGTTTAACCACTTGACAGTAATCCATATATGATAAATTCTTAAATCTTGTGACTGTCAGTCTAATGTGTGTCAATCAACAGCTCATAACAGAAAACCAAAAGTCCTTAACAGGGACATTCTCAACCTAATGTCTATTGATACATGACTCATCAGAAACAAATCAAAGCTCTAACAGGTCCTACATTATTAGTTTTGTATTACTCACAGTAAAAGTTGGAGATACTGCTGGCTCAAAAGATTTCAATTTCTCAAATATTCGGTAGAAAAAAATGAAAGCTAGAAATTGCAGAGGCTTCCATTCAGCACTGCGTTTGATAAAAATCCAAATTGTCTGCAGAATGCATAGAGATGAGTAAATTGTTAGTTAACAGATGTGTACCATATTTTGCTTATATCAAACTAAAACAATGATCTACAAACATACTCTACCAATTACAAAAAGATATATGAAACTTATAATCATTATCCTATAGATGAAAAATATTTTAAGCTCTACAGCTGCTTGGTCATTCCCATGAAGTTATATTTATAAATGTCCTCATCTGCAGACCATTAGATGAATTATTGATAAAGTGCCAGTTGAATTTCAAGGTAAAAGATGAAGTCCTAATCCCATAATGTGAAAGAAGTAAAACAATTTATACTGCAAATTCACTTTAATACACAAAAGTTAAAAACAAAGCAACATTAAACTGTATCACTGAAGATAAACATGATCACAATAGCAATTGACATGCAGTGAATGAAGAACTGGTAGCTGGTCCATGGTTGAAGCTAAAGAAAATGACACGATGCCCACCACTAAGCTTCCCAAGAACACGTTAAACTTATTATATTAGAACCAAAAAGAACCAGATTCAATGGAGTTGCAGGGTAAAATATAACCCAGTAAGTCAGATTTCTACAGGCAGCACTGGTAGATATAGGTTTCAAAAAGAGAAGAAAGTGTACCAAAAACAGAGATGTGCGAACAAGTAATTGCATGAAATTATTTGATTATCCACTGATAATGACAAAATTGAGAAAAGAGTGCTCTTTTCTCTGGCAGTTGTACAAAAGCAATGCCCAGTAAAATAAACTCAATGGTACTACAAAGCAGCCTATGCCCAATGATGCTGAATAATTGTAACTACATAGTTCCAAAAAGCTGTCTATGTACATCCATATCAGTGTTTTGAAGGCATGATGGAACAAATGGCAATAAAAGGATATGATGAAGATATGATATAAAATCATAAACATATTTTCCACTGCAAAACATAGTAGTTTTCTTCATCTGACTGCAGATTCCGGCATCATTTTTTTCAATTGCTAGCATGACTGATGCAACTGTTGAAATTTGATTATGATGCAAAATGGAAAATCGGCCATGGTGAGAAGGAAATTTAGATTGCCAAAAAGAAAGAAAAGGATTCACATTACTTGTACAAAATATATTAAAGTTATTATATAGAAGTGTGTTATAATTTATATTATGCTGTTATTTTGATATTTTAATTTCATATCAGATCTTCAAACAGGTCGACTATCTGCAAATCTTGCAAAATTGACCATTCAAAAATTCATATTTATGTATTTTCTGCTGGCACGAAATGTATCATGCAACCGGTGCTGGTATTGATCTGGCACAGGCCAATGATGAAATGAAATGGTAATAACGCTGACCCCTCATCTTTATGAGTAAAAACATCAGTGAAAAGCCCATGAACAATAACATTCAATTATTATACAACTATCAATCTTATCCAGAAAAAAACATTACACCAGTATATAACTAGAAAATATAACTAGAAAATCCTATTTTAACAAATTCAGAAAATCTTACAAATACTGCAGATATTGCCATATTTATGCGCATGTCTTTTACATTAGACCTGGAATACCTGCAAACCAATGATGCCGATCATATATATAATATATATGAAAATGTTCGGTCATAAAAAGGGGCAACTTCAATTTTCTTAGGAGAACTAATAAAACTAAAAGCATAAGTATGTAGGAGTACAACAGACCACTAATAACAACACAGAAAGTACCCAGAACATGAATTTTTCAGATTGCGAGAATGCCACTGCGTATAAGAATTAGTAATCATAATAGATTAAATTATTCCTTGCAATTTCTTTGGAAGAAGAGAATCACATTATATTAATCTATATTATATATAAATATGGCAGTTTTGGAATAAGAGAACATTCCTTCTTGATTCCATCTACTATTTATTGCAAGAAAATCCCTATTGTTTATATTACAAAAATACGTTACTTATCTCTCTAACTTTCTCACCCATGACAAGCGGTCTCTCTCCTTTTCCAATCAAATCGCTCAAAAACAGACTGGACCCCTAATATACTGGAGTCTATCGCTTTCTCTTCTCTCTGCCATCCAATGTGCATTGCATGTGCCCAGTTGCTAGTATATACACAGACATATGTGAACATATACATATTTGGTTAGTATTTGTGATTATAAGATACAACAACTCTTAGCCCTGTTGCTAGGTTTCATTGTTCTGTGGATGATCATAAGGAGAAAATAAACTATCCGATTCTTTAAGTTATCAAAGAAATAAAAAAGAGGGGAGACATAGAGCGAGAGAAAAATGAAAAAGTTTCTTTCTGCTGAGAGAGCATTAAAGAGAAAGATGTGATCACCAATATGAAGTGTAAAGTTGACTCGTTCATGAAACTTTTCCTATGCTTGAACATACTATATACATTTATACATATACATATATACATATATACATATATACATATATACATATATACATATATATATATATATATATAAATGACAGTTTTGAAATCAGGAAATATTCTTTCTTGATTCCGACTGTCAATTTTATAGCAAAAATACCCCTCCTACCTATCCTAAAAATTACATTAATGATCCACTAACCTTCTTGCTCGCATATGCTTTTTCCCCTTGTTTTCCAACCAAATCGTCCCCTTCCATAAAACTCTGAAACAGATTGGACTCCATCTCTTCCTATAATTCAACTCCCATATAGATTGGAACATATTGAACTTTATCACATTCTCTTCTCTTTTCCCTCCAATGAGCATTGCACGTGCCCGCTTGATAGTAGTTTATGATATAGAAAGATAGGATGTAGAAGAACCTACAGTAAGACTGTAACTACGATAATTGTAAACTCATCGGTTTCATCCAAACCATTTTACCTAGCTTTAAGAATAGTTTGTACTTTGTAGTCAACTATTTCTATCGAAAACATAGTTGCAACATGAAGAGGATCCTTAAATCTTTTTCTGCCATTTCTAGACATCCAGCTTTCTCCTCCCAGACCGCTCAAACCGAATAGACAGGTCCCAAGTACCATCTTTATCTTCAGTAGTAACAAAACTAGAATATCTTCTTTGGTTCTCCACTACTTCATTTCCACGGAGGGCTCTCTGAATGTAACTTGATTCTATGTTCATACTTTATTTCACACATCAAGCTCAACGTCTTCATGGATATTATGTTTATCATGTGACTGCCTTAATGCCCAGAATGCTGATTTGTAAGGGAAGGATGTACACAAGTAGCCAAATAACAAATCCATTAGCAAACCGTCGATTGAAATAATATCAATAATGATGACAATGACAATAGAACTCTTGTGATCCAATGAAATAAGAGAAAGGTAATTTTCTAAACCTAACAAGCAATTCAGCTTTTTAGCATACTCAAACAACTTTATTAAGTGTTCCATTTCACATATGTATAGATTTTTTTTCTTTTTTTTTGTTATGAAGATTTCTTTGTTTTGGCAATCATCAAAAACATTAGTTTTAGCTTTTAGAGAGAGAAAAAATAGTAACTTTATTTCAAGATATATTACATGTGAATAACTTTAAACTGCTAGGATTCAAGAAATATTATGTGTGCATCGCAAATCTAGACAAAGACATCACAGTTTTAAAACTTGAAATCTTTAATCAATTTAACCCATTATAAATTGAATAAAATGATCACCATGCAATAGCCAGATTTATAGCGAAGAACATTGACTAAAAGAAAATGCCCGTTACTCAGTTTTTAAATCAGCTTATCTTTGTGCCAAAACTTCAATTATTTGGTTGCACAAAGGAATGACAGAGCAATTTTCAGATCCTCCAGATATAAAGCTAGCATTTGAGATTGTCATTCCATAGGCTGAAAAAGATGCACTACCTAAAACATATTATTTGCAACTTCTTATTGAATAAGGTAATAACTTCCTTAACTCTTAATTCTAATCATGATTGTCATGATTGTATCTCGCATCAACAAAATGCCTCTCATGTTTAACTCTTTATGTGGATTGTTATTATCAATCACTCTTCTAGTCATTACATTTCGAAACAACATCAATTTTTTTGTAAACGAAATAATTTCTTAATTAGATCATTTTTTTGGTGAGATTAAATAGTTGAATAAAAAAAGAAGCGTAATAATGTCATTTTGAAATTATTACAAATATCAATTGACTCAGCGTTTGGATTATTAGAGTTATCGTATGATTAGTTCCCTGTTCACCTTTTTAACCATAGGCATTCTTTGTGGAGCAGTATGAGCTGCAGCATGTGAATTGGTTTATTAACCCAGCGCGCAAGATACAAGCTGAAATCAAGAGATTTAGGATTCTGAAAGAATAATAGCCAGGATTCCAAAGAAATGTTTGCTTATATGGAATTAATTATGGGGAATGTTTGAGCAAGTTCTCTGGAAGGAAAAGAAAGGCCAAATCTATCTGCTCCATATCTCTCTCTGTAGAATAATCTACATTACAAACAAAAAAATTATGAGCAGAACTTCTACAAAAGAACGAATCGTCAAGATCTGCAGTAACCAATCATATTTACAACTTAGCAGCTCAACCAATGAATTGCAACTGATTATAATGTATAGATTAGTTCATTTTGCAGCAAATATCATCAGTGTAGAGTGGACATAGATGAATAAATCAGAATGAGACCATAGCGTTTAAGTAACTTATCTACCTCTTTAACACTCAGAATGAGTAAATAAGAAATTTTCCTAATGTTATACATAAAGAAGAGAATACCTAGGTCCCCATGGGACGATAGGTTGCTTATCAGCATACTTAATATCCTTGGACACCTGCATGATAGATTGCTTTAAAATATATATATATATATGCAGGGGAAATTGTAAACATAAGCAATTAATGCAATTGCCGTAACCCTGTCAATTTATTAACAATCGCAAAAGAAAAAAAATCAAAAGTTGAAAAGGGAATTTCTGAATACAGGGTATCATACATCTCTTAACAATAACTTATATAAATTTACATCCACCAAGAAAGAGTTTAAAAGAAAAAATCGATTTGGTTAATGAAAATCTAAAAGAAACACCAAGACAATGGTGTGATATATGCATACACACACACACACACACATATAGATGATTTCAAGAACAGAACAGCATGGTCAACTAAGATTACCATAATGCATAACAAGATTCCCAATATATGCTACGAACCAAGCATTCATTTTACATCAAAATGACCTACAAAGAAGTACAAACTGCAAAGAATTATTTTCCTTCAAACACGATATTTTAACGGCATCCCGTGGCTAATGAAAACATCAAAGATCAAACCCATGAGGCCATGAGGAAATTATGAATGGTCAAAAAGACATCAATAGAAAGTCTACATGAACCAACATGTTTCTAAATGAGCTACTGGAACAACAGCAAAAAGGTCTATTTTTGTCTGTCTTAATACAGACACCAGTCTGCGTAGCAGCGGACATAGTAGGGTGTTTTGCACTAACATTCTCCGGGCATGATAGTTAGAGAGAAGATCTCCAAAGTGATGCCAGTCCTAGTGGTATCAACGCTATAGATAGTAGTATAACTGACTAGAACTACATGCCACACAAAATTCAATCATATTTGAATGTTCTAAATTGTGAGGTTTAATAGGAGTTAATGTTTATGATTAAACGGCTTTAAAGCAACCTACATTTAATAGCTAAAGTAGTCTGTATTTAGGTTGGGCATATGTTGCACAAATGCATGTAGTTGCACATTGTAAACATTTTAAATTAAATTGTGCAAAAGAATTTATACATGAGAATTCCTTATTGTGACTCCAAAATTTCTCAGTGGTGCATTTCTATTTGGAGCCATAAAGAATTTAAGTTTGGCACCTCATTCTTATCCACAAAAATAGGAGCAACTCCTTTATCCCTTTGGCCATTAATCTAGCTATTCCTCCTGTTCTTAATTAGTTTGAAATTTTACACTTACACTATCACTTTCTTTGGAATTTTGTGTTAAATTGTTAGAACTTAGTGTTGATATCTAACTGCTCTTACAGTATGGCTTATATTAATCTGCCGAATTTGCTTTTCAGTTGCTTAGCTATTCAATTTGAGCATTGGTTTAAACTACCTTCCTGCTCCATCTTTTTTCTTTCGATATAGATGAAGGATTACAAGAGATAGGAGTACATACAATCACTAGCATCAGAAAACAAGAAATCATGAAAGAGGGCAAGAAAAGTGGAACTTAGTGTTGGACTTTGCAATGCTACATCATCCAGACATGAAATGTGGTATGATAGTACGCCTACTGCAGAATTTGTTACTCTTCTTTATTGAATTATTGCATGCACTTTAGAAGCAGGAAAACATACAGGGCCACTAAACCACCATGAGAGATCAAGATGACGTCATATGTCATAACGGAAAATATATATGCCAATACGATGGATCAACAGCTCAAAGAGTTAAGAGCCATGCTTTAATCCTTGGATATTCCAACTAAACATGAGACTCGAAAAGATCTAGCTATAAAATATCTTTCAAAATTACTTACACATCCATAACCATCAAAGGGCTCATGATTTTGCCATGAGAGACACAATACAGATAATTGTACTGGTTATTACTGTGTTTTATGAAAACTCAATGTTACTGCATTATTGGATGAGATGATGATGGATGTTGCTTTCCTATGAAGTGGTCGATATGGTGAAATTTACTTAGTTCCATTAGCTAATCGCAAGCCTATCCTCTAACTGCCAAACAAATGTTCAAAAAGCTTTAATGCTATGGAAGAAGGATCAAGGACCAAATGTAGAGAAGGTGATGACAATAGAAAATTCTTCCATGGCATTAATATCAAACTGCTGTAAAAGAAATAGCAGAGTTGCAAACCCCTTGAATTATTTCCCACTGCTTAGCTCCAGACAAATCAGAAAATCATGCATGTAGCCATCATTGCCAGCCAATCATAGGCTCAAATAACATATAGTTGTCTTTATCTGCCACCGCAAGAGAAAGATCAGAAGATGAGAAGGAAAAGCATGGAGCTTGACCTTAAATGATCCAAATGCAAGGCCCTTCTTCCGATTTTGCAACTGCGACATCATGATCTTATCATATGCCCTCTCTAGCTGGAAAAACACAATATTCAATTAAGTATTCAAAGTAAATGTCCCATATATGTAAACTTATTCATTACCATGGGGAAATGGGTGATAGATATAAAGAAAATTCAAAGAAATAAGATGGAAATCAATGTCCTTAAAACTAATTGTGACTACAATGCAAGTCAAGGAATCCCTTCTTAACCTACTTTTGCCACATATGCTTCATCCCCCCTCCTCTCTGCATCCTTACGCCTTCTTGTGTAGGCTGCCTTCATCGTATCAAATCCTTCTATCGGACTCACACCAATAACCTAGTAACCAAAACAATGATACTATAGATAATTAAAACAATCTTCCAGTAATATCAGATGCTGATATGATAAACTCAAAGTACATATTTATTACCTCATACGGGTTTTCATCACTATTTGCATGCGGGCTCCCCGCAGCAGACGTAGCTGTGCAGACCATCCGATAGTGCCTCATGGGTATCCTAGAGAACCTATCAGAATAAAAACCAAGTAAAAGCTATCCAATAAAAATAAAAAGCTATCCAATAAAACCACAACCCAAGCACCAAAACAACAAAATCTAGCACTGGAAACCAGAAGAGAGGGTGAAATTGAGAATACTGAAAAGGAGTATGTGGTAAGTCAAATTCCTCTTCCAACGTAATCAAAACCTTTCACTTCTAGCAATAATGTGCGAGCGGAGAGGCATGGACCTTGTCCAATAGATGACTGAAGACATCAGACAAATTCCACACATCTTTTTTTTTATACGAAATTTAGAAGGTGATTACAGGCAAACAAAATACCAAAAATTCAAAAAATATAATTGAACATGTCAATAAAAATCAAGAAAAAGATTTTTGGCTTAGCTAAACAGAAAAACCAAACATAAAAAAAAAAAAAGCAAAGGGCGTTTTAATTTATATCTTCAATCACAACCATCTAATTTTTATTCAAGAACTTACATTGATTGCAATGATAGCATTTGGAGTCGCAATAAAATAAAATCTTATGTTTGTTTTCTTGTAAATGAAAATTGTAACTGTGTCTGGTTGTACTACTGAAGTAATATTAATTATGTCTCCACCAACCACTACCCTTGTTAGGACATGAACCTATCATGAAGATAGAGACCTCTAAAGCCTTTTTGTTTGTCTCACGGCCTATTTGATAAGATAAACTACTGCACAAGAGCCCCAAAATGCAGTTTGATTTGCAGGATTTTGGCCAAGTTACAGCAATCCAAACAACGGAAAAAGGCCACCTCCCGCAACTGGGGTTCACTCGCACACATTTGCCGGTATCCAGACGCATATGAGAATGGATATGTGGAAACACAGGAATATATCAATCCAGAAATCCACAAACATCAAGCACATCATCTGTATTGAAATTATAAGATTTTTCAGTTTCTTGACTATAGTTTGGGATATGAATCATAATCATTGGGTTAGTAGAGAACCGCGAATTCCATTGGGTGCGTCAAAAAAAAGGGACGAATATGGCGGCGAGGATGTCAGAGAGAAATTTCGAAGGATTTACCTCACCGAGGAGGCGAGCGGAGCGACCGGAACCGAGCCATCGGAGAAGAAGCTCCACCGCCGGGCGGGGTTAGAACTGGGGCACCGGAAGGCGTTTGGGATCATCGTCGCCATTTCTTGGAGATTATATCTTCTTGATTTCAGATTTCTTTGGGGTTTTAGGGTTTTAGTTCTTTTAGGGAGGGGAAGAGAAGGGAGCGGTGCGCAAGAGGCGGACAGTGGCCGTCCAAGCCCGATATCTGTTTCTCTTGGTCTGATCAGCGCTAGGAATCGTGAAAATTAAACGGGTTCTTGGGCATCCAACGCCGACTTCAACAGGATCTTGGCTGCCTTGCGACGGCTACAGACTCCGTCAGATAGTCTGATCTCGAGATATACATTGAATACCATATTCCTGGAACCTTAATTCGCCTGCATCACGAGGTGATTGGTCTCGAGATATACACTGAATAACATAGTCCCCTCGCGAGCCCAAATAGACCGAAAGAATGCAAATACTTGTTTCCGTTGCCGCATAGACGTACCGACAGACGAAGTATTATTAACGATTACTTTTAGTATTACTTTGCATATACTATGCACATAGGTACATTAAAAATTAAAAAAAAATGAACATAAAATGGGGAGCGATTATTCATCAAGACTCTCTTATTCTAGCTACTAACTTGGCACTGTAGTAGTAATTAAATAAAAAATTAATTTATAAAGTTGAGGTAAATAAAAAATTTGATTAAAATCTGTTCATTAAAATATTAGAAAATTTGCCCCATTTCATATAATTTAGAGTTAACTGATACTAAAATCATAATTATTTTGATGATGATGGCGGCATTGTTATAATATGATAGTATTATTCTCAAAATCATTGATAAAAAATTTCTTGCAAATTGTAGGAATAAAAATTTAAAATTTTTAAATAATTTCTCAAAATGCCGAACAAATAAAATATTGACTATTCTTTCTCTCTTTAGAATTTCCTAAAGAGGGACCCAGATAGAGCCTGTAAAAAGAAAAAATGCTCTCCTCCAATCTCTCTCCCTCCCTCCTCTCCCTTCTATCATTTTTTATGCGGGGTCTAGACTCCGGACAGATAATTTATCTTTTTTTTTTATTTCTCCCAAACAAAGTGGTTGTAAATGGTTTGAAAAGAGCTACAAAGGCAATTAATGCTAAAATAAGATGCTTGCAAGTAAGTTGAAATATGTTACTAAATCAAATAGGTGGCTCCATGCATCCAAAGTTACATTAATGAGACAAGCATGTTATTTGAATTCAATCCCCTAATGTGCAACAATTAGGCATCCCAAACCCAACCCGAGTCAACCTATGTGATTAGATTCTCTCTATATTGGAATAAGCCTGGACTTCATTATACTTGAAACCTGAAAATAATGTCGACCCTTTTTCAAGTCAATGGTTACCTCTTGCTTCAACAATTCATCAGTTTTGGCAACAAGATTAGTAGTGACCAGAATTGAGGAAGGTTAAAAAAAACCTTTGCCTATATCTTTATCCAGGTGAAGATTTAGATTAGATTCACTTACCGAGTGTTTGATATTTGTGGAAAGAGGATTGATTTACATGTCTATAGTCCCTAGTCTGTTGGGTTACCCACTCATAGATCTCATAGCGTTCCAAACTCTATCATGCATCCATCTGTGATCTCAAAACAACTAGTGGTCGATTGCCGGTGGATTCGAACGAAGAAAGGTGAATCCTTCCCTCTCCCTCCGAGAAAAGATGGTGCACAAACATGGAAAAAAATATTAAAATACGGGAGTCCAAGCATGCGTGGAGTTCAAATAGAAGAGTTTTCTTACAACAGTAAGGAGATAAGAAGGGTGGGATATTTTTCTATTCAACTCTTGATAAGAGACGTGGGATATATATTTTTTTTTTGCCATTAGCTCTTGATGGTACAGCATGGTGGTTTTGCATTCAATGTGTTCGCATTTCTATAGAAGTTTATGTTTGCTGGACATTGGATGGAATCAGGTCGGGTCAGGTCAGTCCCAAGTAGAGTCACCTAGTAAGATTGAGGCACTAATAGCTCCAATTCTGTTTTGTAATATGATGGGAAAAAAGCACCACTGATCACTCCAAAGAAATTTATGAGAGACTGACTTGCTTGAAAGCATCAAAACTTGAGAGGGCATTTAATGAGTTATGTCAAATAATTGAACTTCAAGAATCACATCGAACATAGATTATGATGCTCATGTTTTTTTTTTTTTTGGTACATTGGCGATTCACACACAACGAGTGTGAGTATAACCCAAAAAGTCAGAAAGAAGCAGAAATTGCAAAGTGGATGGGACCGAGTTGCGTCTGTCCCAGATGACATCTCCGACATAATAGGCCGCATAGGAGGCTACCTAGTTCGTAGCACAGTTGGCCTCCCTATACACATGAGTAGTCCGAAATGCAATACATTCATCCAGAAGACAGCGAGTATCATGAATCAACTGCATGCTCCCATTAGACCGCCCAGAGCTCAGGATCCCTTCGATCACTGTGGCATCATCCCCTCAAGGATGATGTGATCCGCACCCAGCACCCATCTCGCATAGAAAACATCCTCCCAAGCGGCTCTGACCTTGGCCCCGGCAGCAGTCTGGTCGAAAATGTGCCATCCTCCGGCCGTCACTAGTCTGGCCTGCTGATCTCTAATGACAAACTCAGTGCCACTGCACCCATCCACCGTGACACTGCCGTCAAACTTCACCTTAAGAAAACTAGGAGGTGGGGGCTCCCAAGAGACAAGCATGATCCCGGAAGCTACAAGAGTGGAGTAAGAGCCCCAGATTTCTCCGTCTAGCCCAAGGGATGATGACGCAGTGATGTCAAAGACCTCTACCGCATGAAGTAGGGCCCTTTCCCCCACCACTCTTGGGTGCACACCTCTATCCTCAAAAACTCGGGTGTTCATGTCCAGCCAGCAGTAAACAAAGTCCAAAGAATGATGTCAATCAAGGTGTGAAAGCACGGAGCCCCTTGCACAAGCTTCTAGCCGGCTGTAACTAAAAGGCTCACATGGCTGGCCATATCAAATTTAAACTATAGAAATCCCATTATTTTTTTCGAAAAAATTATTCATCTACGGGTCTTTTACATGTTTGAGTGTATGTATGTTGTATATTTCAAGTTTGTATTTGGGGGATATCATTATTTTTTAAGTAAATGGAATAATCGAATTTGAAGCTACCCTCTGTTAAAAAAAAGGCCCAAAATTTGTAATTGTGGTTCAGATGATTAGCAAAACAACAGCAACACCAACAACAATCACGATGAAACCATAAATATATAATTTAAACTAACCATATTTCATAAACTAGAAATACGACATCTCACAGACGTATGCACAAGTACATATAAATCAGCTTCATAGTTCTAATACGTACATAAGGGTAGAAATTTGTATTATTCTATGCAATATGATCATCCTCCAACTCTTCTTCGAAAAATAAAGAGAAAAAATAAAGATCATCTTCCATATTCTATATCCATCGCTGCTTTCTTTTCTATACTGTAGCACCCAGAGATTTCATTTTCAGTGTAGCTTGACGGCTCACCAAGCAAGTTCTCAATCTCTTCTGTATTATGCTGCAAAAATGGATGCTGCTTGAATTTTCTTAACCGATCTAGGTCATCGGCAACCTCCTTCATTGTAGGCCTATCTTCACCCATAACATTGAGGCATCGCCTTGCTAGCTCAGCAATTTCTTGCACCAACTCCATATCCTCTTCATTTTTGATATGATTGTCTAAAAGTTGTAGAAGTCGTTCCTCCTTCATGGCGGATAAAAAACTTGATGAGAGGCTTCTTTCTTCATCAGATCCTTCAAAATAAAAAGCCTTCTTTCCGGTGAGGAGCTCCAAAAGAACAACACCAAAACTATAGACATCACTTTTATCGGTTAATTGGCATGTTTGCAGGTATTCAGGATCCAAGTAACCGCAAGTCCCCTGAACTAGTGTAGCAAACTGAGTTTCATCCTTTGGCACCAACATCGAAGCTCCAAAATCCGACACCTTTGCGTTGTGGTTGTCATCTAAAAGTATGTTAGAAGACTTGACATCTCCGTGAATAATTGGAGGGGATGCTGATGAATGTAGATATGCAAGAGCTTCTGCAGACTGTGAAGCAATCTCCAAACGGGTATCCAATGAAATGTGGGATGTCCTATTCCTGTCATGGATATATTGGAATAAGGTTCCATTGGAGACAAATTCATAAACCAACATAGGGACTTCCACCTCCAGACAGCATCCCAAGAGCTTCACCACATTCTTATGGTTGATTTGAGAAAGAATAACCATCTCCTTCCCAAATTCCTTCTTTTGGTAATCATCAATTATTTTTGATTTTTTTATGGCAACTGCATGGTTGTCATTCAGTATTCCCTTATAGACAGTTCCATGGCCTCCACCTCCAAGAATTCGGTTCTTATCAAAGTTGTTTGTTGCCTGCTCTAGCTCTCCTTTTGTATATACCTTAAATGCAAGACCTTGCTTCGACTTTATCTCTTCTAGTAGCAACCGCCCTCCATGTCGCCGAAAGTATTCCTCTTTTATCCTCATAAGTTTTCTTTTTTCACGTACCAGAGAAAGGACAATGCATAGTAATAGTAGAAGGGCAAAGCTGGTGCTAGTGACAATGCCTGGAGATTGTAAATAGACATGTAGAGTAATAATCCATGAGTTCGAATAACAAGGAGGTTTGCCCTCGTGTTTATTCCTTTCCCATACTAAACGAAAGATTGAAACTTTTAATTAAGCATCCTAATAGTTCCATGCTTTGCACAGTTCCTTTCCCATACATAATAGTTCCATGCTTTGCACAGTTGAAGTTTGTGCTTGATGCATGTCTAATGAAACTTGATAGACGCGGTAGAAACCGAAATTTATTGCTAAGGGAGGGATTACCTATAACCAATTTCACTGATGAGAAAGGATTGCTGCGGCTTCCCTGGCAGGTTCCTTTTTTCGCGTCGCCATTCGTGCCAGGCGGACATGTACAATTGTAATCCCCAGGTATGTTGGTACAGGTCCCATGGCATGGATACTCGTCTTTGAGAGTGCACTCGTCAATATCTAGCAACCCAGTTCAACAAATAGAAAGGTCAGCTCCGGAAACAGAGAGAGAAAGACACATACACTCACAGAGAGAGAAGGTAACCATGGACCTTGACATCCATTGGGAAGATAGGCGTTGCCTTGGTAGCCCCTGGAGCAGTTGCAAATATATCCTGGGCCATTGGAGGAGTTAAAGCAGTCACTGTGCTCGCTGAGGCACGCATAGGAGGTTGTGTTGCGCTTTGCGACCTCGCACGTCTCGTTGCCGATGGCCCAGTCCAGCACAATGGGCGCCCGCCCTCCGTTCGTCTCATTGAGCTGGCGGGTCTTAATGTAAGTCGTGCTGAACTTGAACCAGTCGGCTTCGGCCAGAACGGCGTAGCTGCAGGGATTGAATTTCCACACCCGGGAGTTGTTGAAGTTGCGATTGAAGGAGACTTTATAATAGTTGATTCCCTTGGGGATGGATGTCTGGCAGCAGCCGATGCCGGAGCATGACCCGTTTGTCAGGCTCTCACTGCTGCCGCAGACCGTTACGCATCCGCCCGCGTAGCTATCTTTCTGGTTCTGCCCAGTGATGTACGCGAGGGTGTGGCAGCCGACAACTGTGAACTTGTTATCGGCATCGGAGAACCGGTATGGGTAGGCGGTGAAGTTTAGTCTCCATGTACTGTACGACATGTCGTTGGACGTGTGGTTGTAGCATTGCCAGGATATGTAATTGTAGACGCGAGCCTGGGCCGGCAGCAAGGATATGTTGATGAGCTCCACGTTGTAGATGAAAGGTTTTTTAACGCCACTGGCATTGTCATTGCAGCTGAGGTTGAAGCCAGGAAGGGAGCAATCCGGGCCGATGCCGAATGGGTAGGGGATGCTAACGTCGCCGCAAGTCGCCGGGCAGCCAGGCCGCGTGTTGTTGAATGGCGATGCCGTCACGGCAATGAGCAGTACCGTCAAGAGGGAGTGGCACAGCAGCATCCTTGCGCCCATGAATGGCTTTGCTCCTCCGGCGACTCCTCTCCCGGACTCTCCCATAAATGTAACTCTCATTCTTTATTCAATCTCTCTTTTGATGAAATAAAATCAATATGCTTCCTCGATTTCCCAATAGTTAGAGTTGGTACATTTGCCTTGGTGCGCCACTAAATATATGGAGGAGATCGGTTGGGACGTGGAACGAGGAGGGCCACAGCAACAACCCAAGGCACGTGCTGGGTTTTTTCTCAGGCTGACCTATTCAGCTGGAAGTGATTTAGGTCATTGCATGTATATTCATCGTGGTATAACTATATAGTATAGTGGATAGTTAGACCAAGACATATTTGCTATCCCATATTTGCTACCGATCCTTTTTTGAGTTAAGGTCCAACTAGAACTTTATTTTATTTGGATTTTAGATTTTTTTTTTCTTATACATGTGTTTGATAGATAGTAGGGAAGATTGCGGTCGCAATACATTGCGTTATAAACCGGCTCATTCAACGGAGATCTAGTCTCTCTCTATATATTTGATTATTATCCCTCCTAAGGGAAGTGGTTATCAAAGGTTGATTTAAAGAGCTATAAAACTCAACTGGTGCTGAAATAAGTTGCTTGCAAGCAAGTTGGGATATGTTACTTGAACAAATAGGTAGCCGCCTTCTTACTTTTGTAGTTTGGTCTCCCCAGCAACTAGATACTCTCAAGGTCAACTTTGATAGAGGTTTCAAGGGAGAAGAGAGGCTGGTACAGGTTTATAATTCTTGATCAAGATCGTCGCTTGCTTTGCGTTGGTGCAATAAATCTCGCTATTGATTCAGTTCCTTCCGTTGAATAATTAGTTGCTGCTTAGGATGGCATCATATCAGCCTTCGAGCCACTAAATGTGCAAAGGCTGAGGATTGGAGGGGATTCCTCTATTATTATTAGTTGGTTTAGTTCAAGAAGTGCGTGACCACCCTTGCCTTCGAGATATTGACCGAATACGTCATAAACTCAAGCCCTTCGTGCCTTACATATATTCAGGAAAATTAAGAAATCAGGTCGCAGACTATTTAGAAGCATGGGTGGCCGGCTTTCCATCGCTTCCCTACAACCAAAACGGTTATTAACAGTATTTTTAAGTGTTACCCTAAGCAAAATAAATAATGCTGCAAATATTTTTTGATTTTTTTATATATAGATAGTGTCTAGTATTTTTTAAAAAATATCAATAAAAATATTTATTTTAGCTGCATATGTAAGTGTTCTCAAAGTTTCAACCCTATCATTTTATATATGCAAACTTTTTTTTTTGGATAGAAAATGACATTCAAATTGCTCTTACATGAGTACAACCTGCTAAATCAGAAGCAACCAAATGATACAAGGAAGAAGGAACCTCAGTGATACTAGTCCAAAAGAACTCTCCAGAGTGCCGAGCAACGTAGAAAGCGACCCAGTCTGCGATTCTGTTCGCCTTCCGATACATATGTGCTGCCCGAAAAGATGCCAAACTCTTAACCAGTCTGTGGGTTTAATATTCAAACTATTTAACAGCATGGCATGGCATCGTTCTCGAGAAACCCATGTGCTGGCTGGCTGGCTAGTTTTCCAGCACAGCTTCAACGCTCTTATGCTTAGGTGGATCCTGCATGCTGTTTTTGTCTTGTTCAGACCTTACGTAGTTGGAGAGAACGACCTCCCGGCCGGGTTCGTGAACCAAAAGAACTCCCACGGCAACCAAAAGAATAAGTATTAAATTATGGCGAGTTCCACATGGTTGGAAGATGAAGGTTTAAGATAAGTATTAATTTATGGCGGCTATTGGCAACGCCAACAAACCGTCAGTTGAAGAGTGGCCGGATATAATTAAGAACACGAGATTAGATGTGCTTATCGCATATTTATATTACATAAGCTTTTTCATGAGATTCGGATCTACGTGCAAGTATGTCATCCATATGGAATGGATGCAAGAGTCTCATCCACGACCTTGCTTTATAAGTATTTCCACTTATTCCATGTGCTGGTATTGTGGGAGCTAGAAACTTTATATACATTACACAATCATTGGAAGATTTGTAAAGGCTCAAGTGATGCATGGGTCGTGGATCTGGCCACACGGGTTGCGATTCTCATACACATGGGTCAATTAGTTTATTACGATTCGTTATTTTTCTATATCTTTTGAGAAAATTTGGTGTTAGTTAATTCCAAAATGTTTGATTTTTGTAAACTTTCTATTTGAGAACTTTTAATGTTATTAGGAAAGTTAATAGCTAGAGTTTTTCCACTTAGAATAAAACTTAGAATCTCATATTGGATAGCTAGAAAAAAGAATCCTTTTGTACCACTTATAAATACTTCCACTGGAGCTCCTCTTGTAATTATACTTGAGATCTTTAAATAGTGAAAAATTTTTTGTGGGAATTATTCTTCCATTGCCTTCTCTATATATATATGCTCTCTTTTCTTAGTTTTGGTGGGTTCTTAGGGTTTACGAGTGAGCGCGTGAGAACTGTATCTTTGGAATAGCTAGCCAATATGGTATTTTCAGCCTTAGAAGAGAGTAATCCGCACATGCACCTCTTCCGGCTACCTTCATCGTTCATGCCGTAGTGGGGTTTCTATCTTGCCAGAATCGGTTGCAACAATATACATTTTTCTTCTTCGAATTTTTAGTCTAAATTCAACACCTCCTTGGTGTCAATTGGTATCAGAAAATTCAAAGAAGAAGAAGGATATGATGGTCTTTATCATTTTATTAAAATATTAAAAAATAAATTTTGAAAAAATTCTTTATTCACGATAATAGCCATTTTTATGTCATAATAAGCTCTTAATAAAGCAAATAATTTATTATGACGATCACCTTCTTTTTTATCCATTATTATAAATGTAAAAGGATTGAGGGGGGGCTGAAACAATTATAAAATGGCTGTTATTTTAAACCATATGGGATGAGACTTGTGGTGTGTGGAAGAGTATATTTAACTAATAGCATAATCCTATCAACCGAAGGTATTTGAATTGGATTGCAGATATATATTACAAAATTGCTCTTATGTTAGTCTTTCCCCTTTTTTTCGTGGATCATTCCAAAGTAATATAAATTAAGTGTTTATTATAAAATAAAATGTGCCCATAACTATTTATTATAAAAATAAGTATCCATATCTATGTATTTGTCCATATCTATTTACCAGGCGACGAAGGAGGTTAGAAATGCCATTGAGATCAGACACTTAGGTTCATGGCAGCAATTTCTTTTTCTTTACCAAGACCAAGTTATTCATTGTCATCAACCTCACCACATCCACGTTAATTAAGATATGTGCGTGGACTAAGATTGAGTTGACCTAGTTAAAAGATAAATTAATTCAAGTCAAGGCATATTTCCACAATGAAGATGTCAATGGATGCAGTCATTGAGCTTATAATAATGAAAAATTATCAGCAGGTTAATGTGCGAGAAAAAACAGAGTTAGGATTTAAAAAATTACCACCTTTATTTTCTACTTTTCTGTTGAACCTAATTTTATTCTTATCTATCTTTTTTCTCTTGTTTGTCTGCTAGCTCTTCCACCATATCATGCATGAAGAGACAGGACGGTGCCGACATAGTGGACTGAAAGCAACAAAATAGGATGTGATCTATCATTTCTAAATTGCTTACATACTAAAATATTATGTAATTTAAAGACTCCTAGCTTATACAACAAATGGTCAAAAATATAAGTATTATTTTATTTTTTTAAAACTATCCAATTTTTGACTACTATGCATAGATAAGAGATTTCCAATTCCCATGATTTTTGGTATATAAGCAATTTGGAGATGGTAGATCACATTCAATGACTCCAATCATTGATGTAGGACTCCCATCATCCATTCTATATCGGATTGAATATGAGAGAAAATCTATTTAAGTATAGCCAAGTCTATATATATACATACATATATGTATACCATATTTCAAGAATGCAAGTAATGCTCGATGCGAGAACCACTCAAGCATCTTTTCTCCTTGAACATTCTTTCTCTTTCTCTATTTTCCCACAATAAAAACTGGGTGGCAACCCCCTCCAAAAAAAAGGTTTTTTGCATGAATACCCTTCTCAAAATTTAAATTTACGTGAATGCCTTCTTAAAATTTATATTTATTTCTATACCCTCATAAAACATTGTTTTTGCACAAATTTTTCTAACATAACAGTTCTTCTAACACCGTTAATAAAAACCATATTTATTTTAATTAAAAATAAACTAAATTTTGAAATTACTTTTTTGCCCCTCCATCCCAATCCGCTCGCGATCGCCTTCTTCTCCCGGCTATCGCGGTCGTGATCCTTCTTCCCGCTTATAAATTTTTTTTAATACATCTACCCATTAAGGGTATTTTAGTCATTTTAATTTGAAACCGTTAATTTTTTAACGGCGTTAGATGGCATGGATTTAAAGATAAAAAATTGTAAAATAGAAAAACAAGTGTTTTACGAGGGTATACATGTAAATATTAATTTTGGAAGGATTTATGCAAAATTTGATATTTAGGAGGATTTTCATGCAAAAAAAAAAAAACCCATAAAAAAAGCAATTGAGATCAAATACGTGATGGTGGGGGTAGGAGATGCAGGATGCAGATACGAGGCTTCCATCTTCAGTGGTTTGCATTATCCTTGAGCTTGTTCCCGGTGCCCACAGACTTCTGATGCGGGCGCTAGCCCCAAAACCAGAGAGCTTATCATTTTTTTCCTTTCTCCCAAGCAAAGTGGTTATCAATAGTTCGGAGAAAGAGCTATCAATGGCAATTGGTGCTAAAATAACGTTCTTGCCAGCAAGTTGAAATATGTTAATGAAGCAAATAGGTGGATCAATGCATCTAGTGGTACATGCATCAATTAGGCATCCCAATCCCAAGCAGAGTCAACCGAAATGCTTAGATTCTCTCTAGTCTGCATGTTGCATTGGAGGATCTGACAAAATACCTACTTTTGTTTGTGCATGTATCGACTATGGATGTTTGAGCAAAATTGGCACAAACAATTGGACATGATCATGTCATATGTATTAAGTTGTTTAATTGTGCCCTGCCGATTAATGCAGGAACTATGGGTGATCGAAGCGACCCTTGAGTTTGGTGTACGAAGTGGAACCGTTTTCAATTTCGCGATCTATTACAATCAAATGCTATTATTGAGCTACATTCTTTATGTTTTTTCACCAGTTTGGCCAGTATTTCATTATACTTAAACCTGAAAATAATGCCAACCCTTTTGAAGTCAATATATCTTGCTTCAACGTTTCATCAGTTTTATTGGCAGCGACCAGAATTGACGGAAGCTAATTAAAAAGACCTTTGCCTATATCTATTGTCCAGATGAAGATTTAGATTAGAATCACTAACCGAATGTCAGATGTTTGTGGCAAATATGACTCGTTTCCATGTCCATAGTCCTTCAATTCCATTGTAGAGAAAGCTAGAGCAACCAGAGTCCCCCCTCGAAGCCAGTGTGACATAATATCATGCCAAACTCAGTATAAAATATAGCAGGCAAAGACTGTTCCCTCAAAATACGTACAGGTCTGGAAGTGATGGTCTAGAGGTGTTCCTAAATTTCTGTCACCGTATCTCCGATGCATTCAATGTGTTCCCATATGAATAGAAGTTCACATTTCCAAGACGTTGGTTAAAATTGGACCGGGTCATCTTATTCCCATGTAGAGTCAACGAGGCGTGAAAGCGCGGAGCCCCTTTCGCGGGCTTCTAGCCGGCCGGCAACCAAATGGGTAGCATGGTTGCCCCATCAATTCTAAAATATAGAAGTCCAAGCAATTTTCTTTTGGAAATCATTCATCTGCGGATCTGTCACATGGTTGAGAGTTTTTACACTATGTATTTCAAGTTTGTATTTGAGGTATACCATTATTTTTTAAGTAAATAGAATAATCGAATTTGGAACTATCTTTTGTTCAAATAAAAGTCCAAAAATTTTAATTGTGTTTAAGATAATTAGCAAAACAACAGCAGCACCAACAACAATCATGATGAAACCATAAATATATAATTTAAACTAACCATATTTCATAAACTAGAAATACGGCATCTCGCAGACGCATGCACAAGTACATATAAATCAACATCATAATTCTAATACATACATAGGGGTAGAAAGTTGTATTATTCTATGCAATACGATCATCCTCCAACTCTTCTTCGAAAAATAAAGATCATCTTCCACATTCTATATCCATCGTTCCTTTTTTTTCTAAACTGTAGCAACCAGAGATTCCATTTTTAGTGTAACTTGATGGCTCACCAAGCAAGCTCTCAATCTCTTCCGTATTATGCTGTAAAAATGGATGCTGCTTGAATTTTCTTAACCGATCTAGGTCATCGGCAACCTCCTTCATTATAGGCCTATCTTCACCCCTAACATTGAGGCATCGCCTTGCTAGCTCAGCCACTTCTTGTACCAACTCCATTTCCTCATAAACTGCCTTCTTTCCAGTGAGGAGCTCCAAAAGAACAACACCAAAACTATAAACATCACTTTTATTGGTTAATTGGCATGTTTGTAGGTATTCAGGATCCAAATAACCGCAAGTCCCCTGAACTAGTGTAGCAAACTGAGTTTCATCCTTTGGCACCAACATCGAAGCTCCAAAATCCGACACCTTTGCATTGTGATTGTCATCTAAAAGTATGTTGGAAGACTTGACATCTCCATGAATAATTGGAGGGGATGCTGATGAATGTAGATATGCAAGGGCTTCTGCGGACTGTGAAGCAATCTCCAAACGGGTATCCAATGAAATATGGGATGTCCTATTCCTGTTATGAATTAATTGGAATAAGGTTCCATTGGAGACAAATTCATAAACCAGCATAGGGACTTCCACCTCTAGACAGCATCCCAAGAGCTTCACCACATTCTTATGGTTGATCTGAGAAAGAATAACCATCTCCTTCCCAAATTCGTTCTTTTGGTGATCATCAATTATTTTTGATTTTTTTACGGCAACTGTATGATTGTCATTCAGTATTCCCTTATAGACAGTTCCATGGCCTCCACCTCCAAGAATTCGGTTCTTGTCAAAGTTGTTTGTTGCTTGCTCTAGCTCTTCTTTCGTAAATACTTTAAATGCAAGACCTTGCTTCGACTTTATCTCTTCTAGCAGCAACCGCCCTCCATGTTGCCGGAAGTATTCCTCGTTTATCCTCAAAAGTTTTCTTCTATCATATACCATGGAAACGACAATGCATAGTAAGAGTAGAAGGGCCAAGCTGGTGCTTGTGACAATGCCTGGAGATTGTAAATAGACAGATGGAGAAATAATTCATGAGTTCGAATAACGAGGAGGTTTTCCCTCATTTTTATTCCTTTCCCATGCTAAAGAAAGATTGAGACTTTTAAGCAGCCTAGTTCTGTGCTCTGCGCCGTTTAAGTTTGTGCGTGATGCATGTCTAAAGAAACTTGATGGAAGTAGGAGAAACCGAAATTTATTGCTAAGGGAGGGATTACCTATAACCAATTTCACTGATGAGATGCGGCTTCCGTGGTCGGGAGTGCAGGTTCCTTTTTTCGCGTCGCCTTTCGTGCCTGGTGGACATGTACAAATGTAATCCCCAGGTATGTTGGTGCAAGTCCCATTGCATGGATACTTGAGAGCGCACTCGTCAATATCTAACATCGCAGTCCAACAAATCGAAAGGTCAGCTCCAGAAACAGAGAGAGAGACGCATATACTCACAGAGAGAGAAGATAATTATAGACCTTGGCATCCATCGGGAAGATAGGGGTTGCCTTCGTAGCCCCTGGAGCAGTTGCAAAGATATCCTGGGCCATTGGAGGAGTTAAAGCAGTCACTGTGCTCGCTGCGGCACCCATAGGAGGTTGTGTTGCGCTGCGCGACCTCACATGTCTCGTTGCCGATGGCCCAGTCCAGCACCGCAGGCGCCCGCCCTCCGTTCGTCTCATTGAGCTCGCTGGTAGTGACGTAAGCCGTGGTGAAATTGAACCAGTTCACTTCGGCCAGAACGGCGTAGCTGCAGGGATTGAATTTCCCCACCCGGGAGTTGTTGAAGTTGCCATCGAAGGTCACTTCATAATAGTTGATTCCCTTGGGGATGGTGGTCTGGCAGCAGCCGATGCCGGAGCATGACCCGTTTGTCAGGCTCTCAGCGCTGTTACAGCGCAACACGCATCCACCCGAGTAGCTGTCTTTCTGGTTCTTCCCATTGAAGTACGCGAGGGTGTCGCAGCCAACAACGAAGAACTTGTTTTTGTCGTCGGAGAACCGGTATGGGTCTCCGATGAAATCTAGACTCCACATGTAATACGACACATTGTGGGATGTGGCATTGTAGCATTGCCAGGACATTGGATAGTAGATCCGAGCCTGGGCTTCCAGCAAGTCTATGTTGATGAGCTCGACGTTGTAGATGTAAGGTTTTTTGACGCCAGTGGCATTGTCCTTATTGCAGCTGAGGTTGAAGCCAGGAAGGGAGCAGTCCGGGCCGATGCCGAATGGGTAGGGAATGCGAACGTCGCCGCATCTCGCTGGGCAGCCAGGCAGCGTGTTGGGCAATGCCGACGCCGTCACAGCAATGAGCAGTACCGTCAAGAGGGAGCAGCAGAGCAGCATCCATGCGCCCATGAATGGCTTTGCTCCTCCGACGACTCCTCTCCCGGACTCTCCCATAAATGTTACTCTCATTCTTTATTCAATCTCTCTTTTGATCATGAAATAAAATCAATATGCTTCCTCGATTTCCCAATAGTTAGTGTGTTAGTACATACGTCTTGGTGCGCCACTGAATATATGGAGGAGATCGGGTGGGACGTGGAACGAGGAGGGCCGCAACAACAAGCCAAGGCACGTGCTGGGTATTTTCTCAGGCTGACCTATTCAACTGGAAGTGATTTAGTTCATGGCATATATACCGAGGATTTACTCCATTCGCCACTCTTGGTTCATTGAAATGCGTTAGCTAATAGTTATTGATCGATTTAATGGTTGACGCAACATGGATCGCAACCACACATGTATTTCTCTCTCAAACATGAAGTTTTCTTCTTCAAATCATCAACTTTTCAAATTCTACATGTGAAAGTCTACATTTCTTGTTGTCGACATTTCAAATCTCTCTAGATGATTGAAAAATAATAGATGACCTGATGAGGACCCTAGAAGCATAAAGTTTGCATTCCATGAAAATATGCCATATAGCTTTTATAAAAAGATATAAAATATATAAATAAGTCTATTTCATTCTACCAATTTAAGCTTTTAAGGATAATAATGATTTCAACATCGCTTGTCTTGTCCAGACTGCGCCCGCGCTTGGTCCTGTTCGACCGCTTGCTCCCTTACAATGTCTAGTTCTAGTCTTTCAGGACATTTCATTTACAATTGAACCCACGACTACTTATCTGACATCCCAGTTGTTAGCACTTCTTCGGGCTTGAAACCTCGAAGCAATCTTGACCCGTTCTTAAGGCATTAATTGGTTGCTCTTTGTAATATTACTTCTTGCTTCAACAGACTCCGAAGGATTTGATAACCTTTGCCCTCATCAGCTTTGGCAACCAATTAGTGCAAACCTGTTTGAATTAGGCGAGAGAAACTTTGCCTACATCTACTAGTCAGATGAAGATTAAGATTTAGATTAACTACAAAGTGCTTGATATCTGTGGCTCAGAGGACTTGTTTACTTGTTCAGGTCCTTCGACCACCTTGTAAACAAAGCTAGGCGAGTAGAGTTTGATACCTGTGTTAATGCGTCGATGTAAGAGTTATGCAGTCGCTTCAACTCCACCAAATTTATCAATATGAACCTTACGTAACGGACAATGCCTTCTTGGGAAGCCATGCGGTTCGTTAGTAAGTTTCGGGATAGGAATGGTTGCAGAAATTTGGTCATACAGTAACTGGGTCGGGGATGGTTCAAAGTTTTGGGCTAAGCCCACGAGCGGGACTAGCTTGGACCGGTAATGGATTAATCAACAAAATGAGCTCTACTACAAGCGATATGGAAATTCATTGAAAAGAGCAAACTTGCATGTTCTTTGTTTCGGTCAAAAGCGACCTTGAAGGCTGTTCTTCGGGAGGTAAATATCATGAAAAAATGGTTGACTTTTTTTAAAAAATTTCAGAGCTATTTTTCGATGCATAAAAAAATATGGGCAAATTATTTTCAATGTATAAAAGAATATGGATAAATTATATTCTTATCTAAATATTATCTGAAAAATATTTACTTAGGAAAATAAGGATTTTCAGATAATTTTTTTACCCTCCAATTAGAGTTAAGAGTGAAATAGTCTCTTCCTTTTAAATGGTGGAAGAAGCAGGTTTCGGCTTGAAATGTTTGAAATCCTGTAATGGATTTGTTTCGTTTATGCGTAGCAGAATTTAATATCCATTTTTATAATAATTGTATCAGGGCAAGATGGGCCTAATGATAGTATCAAGAAGGAGGAAGCTTTTAAGAAATTGAACGTCTAGTAATTTGATTCCTTCGATCTTATAGGACTAACTATTAGGGATTTCTTATTCCTCAGGGAAACAAAGTAATTTTTGATTTCTAGTAGTGGGTTCCATGGTTGGAATATGAAAGCTTAAGATATCAGTTTGGACGGTACAAGACTGAATCCAAAGTGTAGAGCTGGCTATTCTTTCTTGCCAGGCCTTACTGGGGGGTTACGACACCACAAACTGCAAGGGGAAAAAGGCAAAGCAGAGTCAAAATTGAGGTGAAATAGGCTTAATTGCCATCTTTCGAGGCCTAGCATGACGGAAATATATGTTTTACATATTTAAAAATTATCAGGCACTGGACTGCCGAACCATGAAAAGAGTTTCTTTGATATAAACATTATACAAACCAATAATATTTTAGCACACTAATAAAAATTAGTAATATTTTAGTAAAAATAGTAAAATTAATGATATTAATAACACTAATAATAAGAATAATATATTTTGGTAATAATAATAATATTTTTAATAATGATATTCTAAAAATATTAATATTATTGAATAAGATATTAATATATTAACAAATTATATTTTATTCAAAATAAATTAAAGTATTTATTGATAAACTAAATATTTTATATATTAAAAATATATTTTTCTACATAACAATGCAATTAATAAAAATAATATTTTAGGAGGGGTATATTTTCTAAATTAAAGAGTGACAATCTACCCATCGAGTGAGTTATATGCTAGTGCGAATATCAATAAGGCATGCATGGTGTTTTTCGATCCTCCGATGTGCATCAATTAGGTATCCTCCGGTCCCAATCTATGTCAATCTTGTGCTCGGTTGCTCTCCAATTTGCATGTTGCACTAGAATATCCCCCGAGTTAATACCTACTTTTGGTTGCGCATTGATCAACTACGGATGTTGAGTAAGATTGGTACAGATAGTCAGATGTGCTAATATTGTATGCACCATGAGGGTTAATTATCTAATGGTCTTTAATGCAGGAACTAGGGGCGGTCAAAGTGGGCCCTTGAGTTAGTACTCAAGATTGAGACAAATCCAACATCGTGACGTATTGGATATATTTAGATCGAAAGAGTTACTTTGGATAAATTAGCGACTCCTACTCTAGCCATTTAGTTGGGTGGAGCTTCTTTTCCATTTCCATTTTGGATGCTTCGATAGACTCTTTTCCTAATATTCAAATCTTATTCCATCATGTTTATTTTTAAAAATTAATTTTTAAAAATATCTCTCTAATTATTTATTTTTTAAAAAATATTTTATTATTTAATTAATTTTTATTATTTAATTAATTTCTAATCATTTTGCCGTCCCGCATGGTGTGAGATCGTTTTTATTCCTTTGGACCCAAAGTTAAAAAACAAGACACTAAGATCCTTTAACACAAAGTCGAATTGAAGATACTTGGTTTCCCAGTTGTCTGCAACATACAACAATTTTTATTTCCCTAGATACCTACCTCTAGCCTACAATTAGTACACTGTAAGGTTAGAAATCAGTAATTTTTATTAGATCACCCATTGCACAGATTTCAAAGCACTCTACATACATTATACATCCACTTGTACATATCTTAAAGTGACTAGTTGACGGTCCAATAGTAAATTTGGGTGGTGAAACCTTCGCTCGTGCGAAAGATAAAATCCCTATCCCATCAGTAAAGATACTGCACGGGGGATTCCCCACACTAAAAGAATATTAAAATAGTGGAGTCCAAACATGCATGGAGTCCAAATGGAAGAGTTTTCTTACATTACTAAGAAGATAAGAGAGGTGGGACATTTTTTTATAATTAACTCTCAAAGGTACTAATGGATGTTTTGCATTCAATTTGTTCACATTTGAATAGAGTCGAATTGGACTGGATCATCCGATTACCACGTAGAGTCACCTAATAAGACGGATGCACTGATAGCTCCAATTCTGTTTTGTAAAATAATAAGAAAAATGTACCAGTAATCATTGCAAAGAAATTTATAAGAAGCTTGCTGGATTGAAAGTGCCCAAACCAGAGAAGTGCCTTAATGCGATGGGCATGCAAGGAGGAGTTGTGCCAAATAATTGAACTTCAAAAATTATGCTGACTATAGATTATGATAATTATGATGTTTGTTTACTGGTTTGTACTTGACAATTATAATTTTCTTGAGGGAATTATTCATTTGCAGACCTGTTACATGGTGGAGCATTTCTGCACTATATATTTCAAGTTTGTGTTTGGGGATATCATTATTTTTTAAGTAAATAGAACAATCTAACATGGAGCTACCCTCTATTGAATTAAAAGCTCAAAATTTATAACTGTGGTACAGATGATTAGCAAAACAACGCCAACACCAACAACAATCAGGATGAAACCATAAATATATAACTTAAACTACTCTTATTTCATAAACTAGAAATACTGCATCTCGCAGACGCACGCACAAGTACATATAAATCAGCATCATAGTTCTAATACATAGGGGTGGATATTTGTATTTTTCTATGCAATATGATTATCCTCCAACTCTTCTTCGAAAAGCAAAGAGAAAACATAAAGATCATCTTCCACATTCTATATCCATCATTGTTTTCTTTTCCA
The DNA here is from genome assembly GCF_009389715.1 of Phoenix dactylifera. NCBI lineage: Eukaryota > Viridiplantae > Streptophyta > Magnoliopsida > Arecales > Arecaceae > Phoenix > Phoenix dactylifera. The sequence continues at coordinate 957,058 of NC_052393.1, read as the reverse complement.
TATTGAAGTACGCAGAGATTTCATTTTCAGTGTAGTTGATAGCTGACCAAGCAAGCTCCCAATCTCTTTCGTATTATGCTGTAAAAATGGATGTTGCTTGAATTTTCTTAACCGATCTAGGTTATCGGCCACCTCCTTCATCGTAGGCCTATCTTCACCTTTAACATTGAGGCATTGCCTTGCTAGCTCAGCAACTTCTTGTACCAACTCCATGTCCTCTTTATTTTTAATATGATTGTCCAAAATCTGTAGAAGTCGATCCTCCTTCATAGCGGATAAAAAACTTGATGAGAGGCTCCTTTCTTCATCAGATCCTTCAAAATAAACTGCCTTCTTTCGGGTGAGGAGCTCCAAAAGAACAACACCAAAACTATAAACATCACTTTTATCAGTTAATTGGCATGTTTGTAGGTATTCAGGATCCAAGTAACCACAAGTCCCTTGAACTAGTGTAGCAAACTGAGTTTCATCCTTTGGCACCAACATTGAAGCTCCAAAATCGGACACCTTTGCGTTGTAGTTGTCATCCAAAAGTATGTTAGAAGACTTGACATCCCCATGAAGGATTGGAGGGGAAGCTGATGAATGTAGATATGCAAGGGCTTCTGCGGACTGTAAAGCAATCTCCAAACGTGTATCCAATGAAATGTGTGATGTCCTATTCCTGTCATGGATTAATTGGAATAAGGTTCCATTGGAGACAAATTCATAAACCAACATAGGGACTTCCACCTCCAGACAACATCCCAAGAGCTTCACCACATTCTTATGGTTGATCTGAGAAAGAATAACCATCTCCTTTCCAAATTCCTTCTTTTGGTGATCATCAATTATTTTTGATTTTTTTACGGCAACTACATGACTGTCATTCATTATTCCCTTATAGACAGTTCCTTGGCCGCCACCTCCAAGAATTCGGTTCTTGTCAAAGTTGTTTGTTGCCTGCTCTAGCTCTTCTTTTGTAAATACCTTAAATGCAAGACCTTGCTTCGACTTTATCTCTTCTAGGAGCAACCACCCTCCATGTCGCTGGAAGTATTCCTCTTTTATCCTCATAAGTTTTCTTCTATCATATACCATGGAAACGATAATGCATAGTAAGAGTAGAAGGGCCAAGCTGGTGCTTGTGACAATGCCTGGAGATTGTAAATAGACAGATGGGGAAATAATTCATGAGTTCGAATAACGAGGAGGTTTTCCCTCATTTTTATTCCTTTCCCATGCTAAAGGAAGATTGAGACTTTTAAGCAGCCTAGTTCTGTGCTCTGCGCCGTTTAAGTTTGTGCGTGATGCATGTCTAAAGAAACTTGATGGAAGTAGGAGAAACCGAAATTTATTGCTAAGGGAGGGATTACCTATAACCAATTTCACTGATGAGATGCGGCTTCCGTGGTCGGGATTGCAGGTTCCTTTTTTCGCGTCGCCTTTCGTGCCTGGTGGACATGTACAAATGTAGTCCCCAGGTATGTTGGTGCAAGTCCCATTGCATGGATACTTGAGAGCGCACTCGTCAATATCTAACATCGCAGTCCAACAAATCAAAAGGTCAGCTCCAGAAACAGAGAGAGAGACGCATATACTCACAGAGAGAGAAGATAATTATAGACCTTGGCATCCATCGGGAAGATAGGGGTTGCCTTCGTAGCCCCTGGAGCAGTTGCAGAGATATCCTGGGCCATTGAAGGAGTTAAAGCAGTCACTGTGCTCGCTGCGGCACCCATAGGAGGTTGTGTTGCGCCGCGCGACCTCGCACTTCTCGTTGCCGATGGCCCAGTCCAGCACTATGGGCGCCCGCCCTCCGTTCGTCTCATTGAGCTCGTGGGTAGTAATGTAAGTCGTGCTGAAATTGAACCAGTTCACTTCGGCCAGAACAGCGTAGCTGCAGGGATTGTATTCCCACACCCGGGAGTTGTTGAAGTTGCCATCGAAGATCACATCGTAATAGTTGATTCCCTTGGGGATGGCGGTCTGGCAGCAGCCGATGCCGGAGCATGACCCGTTTGTCAGGCTCTCACTTCTGTCACATCGCAACACGCATCCACCCAAGTAGCTGTCTTTCTGGTTCTGCCCACTGATGTACGCGAGGGTGTCGCAGCCGACAACTGTGAACTTGTTGTCGGCATCGGACAACCGGTATGGCTCATCGATGAAGTTTAGATTCCATGTTCTGCGCGACACGTCTTCGGACGTGGCGTTGTAGCATTGCCAGGATATGTAATTGTAGATGCGAGTCTGGGCTGTCTGCAAGTCTATGTTGATGAACTCGACGTTGGTGTAGAAAGGTTTGTGGACGCCATTCCCAGTGTCGTTGCAGCTAAGTGCGAAACCACGAGCTGGAAAGGAGCAGTCCGGGCCGATGCCGAATGGGTAGGGGATGCTAACGTTGCCGCATGTCGGTCGGCAGCCAGGCCGCGTGTTGTTGAATGGCGATGCCGTCACAGCAATGAGCAGTACCGTCAAGAGAGAGAGGCACAGCGGCATCCATGCGCCCATGATTGGCTTTGCTCCTCTCACCCCTGTTGCAAGCTATTTAAGAGCATGGCGTGGGATCGTTCTCGAGAAACCCATGCGCTGGCTGGCTGTTTTTCCATCGCAGCTTCAACGCCCTAGCTTTGGTTGATCCAGCTCGTTTTGTCTTCTTCAGACCTTGCGTAGTTGGAGAGAACGATCTCCCGGGTTCGTGAACCCAAAGAACTCCGTTGGCAACCCAGAGTTTTCTTATTCCTCAATGAAACGGAATAAGCATTCATTACTAGCGGGTTCCACGAGGTTGGAAGATGAAAGCCAAAGATATATATATATGTTTGGACGGTACAAGACTAGGTCAGAAGCGTGCAGCCGGCCATTCGCAACTTCTTTGGAGTTTACGGCACCAACCAACACTTCGTCAGTTGAAGAGTGGCCGGATATAATTAAGAACACGAGATTACATGAGCTTACCGCATATTTATTAATGAGGGAATTACAACAGACAATATGTGAATAACGTATGCTTTTTGATGAGATTTGTCGTCCGTTTGGAATGCACACAAAAGTCTCATCCACGACCTTCCTACTATTTGCGGCAGCCAGAAACTTCATATGCATAACCCAATCATTGGAAGATTTGTGCAGGTTCAAGTGATGCCAGAGCGCCTAGGGATGCACTTAACGGCCACATAGGTCGCAATTTCCGGCTGCATGGGCCGCGAATTCTACCTGCATGGGTCGCAAGTTCCAGTCGCATGGGTTGAGGATTCTAACTGCATGGGTTGTGAATTTTGGGTTGCAATCCCATACACATGGGTCAACTAGCTTGTTCGTCAATTCTAGAAAGTTTGTATTTTGTGAACTTTCTTTTTGAGAACTTTTGATGTTATTAGAAAAATTAATAGTTGGAGTTTTTCAAGTTAGAATAGAACTTAGAATTCCATATTGGATAGCTGGAGAAAAAAATCCTCTTGTACCACTTATAAATACCCCCACTGGGGCTCCTCTTGTAATTATTCTTGAGATACTTGAGATCTTTAAGTAGTAAAAAATTTATTGCCGGAATTATTCTTCCCTTGCCTTCTCCCCATGCTCTCTTTCCTCACTTTTGGTGGGTTCCTAGGGTTTACCAACTATATCTTTGGAATGCCTGATCCTAAGGACACCCACCATCAAACTAGTGCTAGGATTGTTAAATACTGTCAGCATAACTCACCCTCAAGAACATCAATAAGATTGAGTTGTAACTATCCCAAATTTGAAATTCAAACAGGATGGTATCCATAACGATAAGATGTATGAACATTATCAAATCCACTGTCGACCACTGGTTGTTTTGAGATCTTCACAAGTGGATGCATAATAGAGTTTGGAGCACTCGAAGATCTGTCAATGGGTAATCAACGGACTATGAACATGTAAACTATCCTTTGTTACAATGTAATTGAATGGACTACGGACATGTAAATCAGTTCTCTTTGCCACAAATATCAAACACTCAATAAGTGCATCTAATCTAAATCTTCACCCAGATAATAGATATTGGCAAAGGTTTATTTTAGCCTTCCTCAATTCTGGTCATTGATAATCATGCCGCCAAAATTGATAAATTGTTGAAGCAAGATATAACCATTGACTTGAAAAAGGTTCAACATTATTTTCAGGTTTCAAGTATTGTGAAATACAATTTAGTTCAATACTAGCATTTGATTTTAATAAGTCGTGGAGTAGAAACGGTCTTCACTTCGATCATATACCAAACTCAAAGGTCCACTTCGATCACTCATAGTTCCTGCATTAATCAGCAATGGACAATTAAACAAGATAATATTTATGAGGTGATCATGTTCAACATTTTGTGCCAATCTTGCTCAAACATCCATAGGCCATCTATGCACGAACAAAAGTATGTATTTGAATTTGAATTCTATTGGTCTATCTGGATTCGCGCGGGGAGGGCCTCCAGCTCCAGCCACCACCCTAAGTAAGTAGCACGACATATCACATACTTCGACTGCAAGTTCTCCACAGGACTTCCAACCAAACTATATCATCAACCATGTCAAAAAGTTTGAATACTTAGTCTTGAGCCAAATATTTTAGATCCAATCCACGTAATTGTTCGTGATTGATATCAATGCAATCAATTTCCTAATATCATTTAATAATTTAGGAAATCTTGAAGATTAACTAAACTATCCAGCATAGACTATGAAGGGATTGAAACATAGTTAGATGGACATATATATTGATTAAGCGAGAGAGTTGGAATCATAATCCCACCAAGAACATGTTTTCTTTTCTTTTTTTCGTTTCCTTTTTTTGTTTTGTTTTGGTGATAACCTTGTTTGACCTCTAAATGACATTCATGGTGCCATCGGCAATGAAAAGAAAACATTTGAAAAAAAATAAATTTGTGAAGCATGATTTGTGGAGGTCCAACTTATCATCCCTAAAACCACACATTTAATATTTTAGTTTACCTTCCTGGCAATATCCAACCTTGGTGTGAGATGCTTACGCACTTTGAAGCCCAAATTTTCAAGTTATCTTCGGAACTTTTGCATAGGGCAAACCGTCCACCATTGTGCTGTGATTACTCTGAATCTTAGTTGTGAAAGATTGAGCCTAGCTAGATTCCTATAATTAAATGCTATTAAATAGTTAATGGACTATCAAAAAAATATTTAAGATGCTAAACAATAAAAGGTTGAAATTTCTTTTGTCTATAAAATAGGACAATCAAGGAAAAAAAAATCAAGAACTAGAATGCTCTCTACTTCCAGCAATAATTCAAGCATCCAATCATTCATCCAATACCATCCATGTAAGTAAGCATCATCTTGACTATCAAGTCTACGCTGATTTGGCAAACAAATCACCTTTCTAATTTTCTTAGATAGGAGTTATATTTAAAAAAATGAGGATAAATTATTATAATATAATATTTTTTAGTGATATAACAATATGTTATTCATTATTTAATTTAAGAATATCAGGTCGGTCCGGACTGGGCTCAGGGATTCCCTCCGGCCTGGGCCGGGCCGGACGTTTAGATATGACTTGCTTGCTAAGCTTGGTCCGATCCGAGTTTTGCCGAGGTATAGGTCCGGGCCTGATTTGCTGAGCTTCACCCACCTCACTGTGGCCTCGGTTCCCTCTCTTGACACCGCTTCAATTTCGGATTCATGGGAGCTTCTCTACTCGTCCATCCAGGAGACCAACACTATCCGTGGGAATATTATATATAGACCTTGTTTGAATATTTCAAACTAGTGAACAAGGCATGCTTAAAACAAATAAAAATAGTTTCTGATAAATCATTTGCGTTGATTGCTGTTTGACATGGAGATTATATATATAGCTTCAAGTAATATCATGCATAATATTGTTATGAAATTCTTTTTGCACATCAACAATATAATTAATTTCAATATTCATGATCAATTCTATAGTTGGAGATGTAACTTCGCATAGACATTCCCACAACATTGTTAATACTGGCGATGCTTGTACATTCTAGTGCTATATGAAGCTTCTATGCTATGGCTAGGTTAATCTCGATCCGATGGAAATGGCTATTGGTCATTGCTCTAAACAATCAATAATTTAGGCCTCTGGAGATGTGATTGCTCTAATGAAGGAGCGTCAGCGTTTTGATTACTCTGAGTTACTGCAGATAAATATGATCGTAAAGGTCAGCTTTGTGAGTTTGATTCAGAGCATCATGTTGCCGGCTATGTGATGCTTGTTTATCGAGACAGCCAGAAGGAATAAATGGTGCTTCGGCGCATAGCAGAAGGTGCAATAAGTTTCAGCAGCCGTCATAAAATTTTGCACATCACTCTAGTAAAAATTAGGTGGTCTTAACCTTTACAGCTAAATGGTGGAAGAAGCTGGTTTGGGCTTGAAATGTATGAAAGCCTGTAATGGATTTGTTTCGTTGATGCGTAGCGGAATTGAATATCCATTTTTATAATAATTGTATCAGGGCAAGATGGGCCTAATGGTAGTATCAAGAAGGAGGAAGCTTTTAAGAAATTGAACGTCTGGTAATTTGATTCCTTCGATCTTATGGGACTAACTATTAGGGATTTCTTATTCCTCAGGGAAACAGAGTAATTTTTGATTTCTAGTAGTGGGTTCCATGGTTGGAATATGAAAGCCTAAGATATCCGTTTGGACGGTACAAGACTGAATCCGAAGTGTAGAGCTGGCTATTCTTTCTTGCCAGGCCTGAAATTGGGGGGTTACGGCACCACAAACTGCAAAGGGAAAAAGGCAAAGCAGAGTCAAAATTGAGGTGAAATGGGCTTCATTGCCATCTTTCTAGGCCTAGCATGAGGGCAATATATGTTTTGCATATTTAAAAATTATCATGCACTGGACTGCCGAACCATGAAAAGAGTTTCTTTGATATAAACATTATACAAACCAATAATATTTTAGCACATTAATAAAAATTAGTAATATTTTAGTAAAAAAGTAAAATTAATGATATTAATAACACTAATAAAAAGAATAATATATTTTACTAATAATAATAATATTTTTTTTACTAATGATATTCTAAAAAGATTAATAATATTGAATAATATATTAACAAATTATATTTTATTCAAAATAAATAAAAATATTTATCGATAAAATAAATATTTTATATATTAACAAAAATATATTTTTCTAGATAACTATGCAATTAATAAAAATAATATTTTGGGAGGGTATATTTTCTAAATTAAAGAATAACACCCCACCCATCGAGCGAGTTATATGCTAGTGCGGCTATCAATGAGGCATGCATGTTGTTTAAATTCGTTCCTTTGATGTGCATCAATTAGGTATCCCCCGTCCCAATCTAAGTCAACCTTGTTCTCAGTTCCTCTCTAATTTGCGCACGGCTCCCTTCCCTCCCCCTCCCCTCCCCTCCCTAAAAGAACTGAAACCCCAAAGAAATCTGAAATCAAGAAGATATAATCTCCAAGAAATGGCGACGGAGATCCCAAACCCAGTTCTCACCCCGCCCGGCGGTGGAGCTTCTTCTCCGGTGGCTCGGTTCCGGTCACTCCGCTCGCCTCCTCAGTGAGGTAAATCCTTCGAAATTTCTTCGCTTTTTTTTTTTTTTTTGACGCACCCAATGGAATTCGCGGTTCTTTACTAACCCAATGATTATGAATCATATCCCAAACTATAGCCAAGAAACTGAAGAATCTTATAGTTTCAATACAAATGATGTGCTTGATGATTGTGGATTTCTGGATTGATATATATGCGTCTGGATACCTGCAGAAGTGTGCGAGCCAACCCCAGTTGCGGGAGGTGGCCCTTTCCGTTGTTTGGATTGCTGTAACTCGACCAAAATCCGGCAAAGCAAACTGCATTTTGGGGCTCCTTTGCAATATTTTGTCTTATCAAATAGGCTGTGAGACAAACGAAAAGGAGTTCGAGATATCCATCTTCACGAGAGGTTTATGTCCTAACAGGGGCAGTGGTTGGCCGAGACATAATTAATATTATTTTAATAGTATAATTTTTATTTACAAGCAAACAAACATAAGATTTTCTCTCATTGCGGCTCCAAACCCGCTAAATGAGGAACTGGAAATGTAGTTGCAATTGTAGCAACTTTAGCCACCTAGAACGCTAACTACTTGTATTTTTCAACTACAATTATCCAGATGCTATCATTGCAATCAACGTAGATTCTCGAATAAAAATTACATGGTTGTGATTGAAGATACAACTTAAAACGCCCTTTGCTTTTTTTTTTTTTTTAATGTTTAGTTTTTCCGTTTAGCTTATCCAAAAATCTTTTTCTTGATTTCTATTGACATGTTCCTTTATATTTTTTGAATGTTTGGTTTTTTGTTTGCCTGTAATCCAAATAACCTTCTAAATTTGGCATCAAAAAAAAAAGATGTGCCTTACATCTCCTACATAAATTAAGTAATTAAGAGGGAATCTTAGCCTTATATAAGTACCACTAGGCTAAGGGTCTAAATTCCTTCATAAGTACCATAAATCTAATAAAAAACATCATCGTCCATATGGGTCATGGGTCAAATTCGCTCTACTAGTATTTGTAATAATTCATGATCTCTCCCAAAGAGACTAACTAGAAGATATCATCTAAATTTTTCTAGTTCTATGTAAATATCAAAGATCTATTCAATACATAATCGATATAGAATGAACCACATCTTATTTAAAAGAAAATCATATCATTATTACAAACCCAATCATAATTTTATTACATGCAAAACCAACCCTATAACAAAGAGAACCGTAGTTTATATTCACAACTATACCAAGTGGTATTTGATCTTATAGAACAAGCACAACCGATGCACACGATAAGCATAGGATGTCGACAAATATACCCATTTGTTACATGCCTGTTACGACAGCTATACATTGGTCACCTCCACCGCACCCATTTGACCACTGATTGAAGTTTGACGGGCCTCTAAGTCTTCGACCAACGAAACGTGACTACCTGCAATTATGTCTTTGATTCTCCTATGCATCCATTCCAGAAAAGATTGGCAATTAGGTTCTCCGAAGAGTAGACATACCATTATGAGGCCAAACATGAGGCATGAGACCCATTGGAGCTCAGCAGGGAGACACAAAGATACATACAGGCACAAGGCCACAGCAGCTGAGAAAATGCTGATGGTGGCTGTGATGGCTCTTGTGGCTTTCCCAGGTGCGTAGATGGATGCCATGAAAGCCATGAAGCCTGCTGCTAATATGAAGATGAAAGCAATTCGATGTTTGGATTCGGGCATGGCAGAAGCCCGAAGGAGGAGGCCAGTGATGATGGTAATGGCGAATGTGCGAATGCCATTGACAGTTACATTGTGGCGAGCTTGTTCACGATCACGGTGAGGGAGGCAGCAACGGCGCCGGCAGCAGGCGCCGGCATGTAATTTCCTTTGAACTGGCAGCATTTATCTTGCGTCTAATGTGCACTAAATATGACAGCAGCACAACGCAATTTAGGACTTCCAGCCGCATGCACTTAACAACTAGCTTAGACTAAGTTGATGTACATGAGGAGAGCAGGAACTGTTTTGCGTATGGAAACAAGAAAGCATCAGATTGAGACAGAGTGGGTGCTAGAAGAAAAACTCAGAAACATCTAAGAAGATTGTGTAAATAGAAATGGGTGGAAAGATACGGATAAAGAGAGGATAAGTTGTGGGGGACAATACGTCGAGTTTAGGGGTGCTATCCCTCGGAAGCCGTCGCCTTCTTTCTCACCATCTTTCCTTCCCCTGTTGGAAGAAAAAGCAGGGGTAATAGTATGCTCGCAACAAAATTTCGTGAGATCAAAAACATGGATGCTTCTTCTATAAAACAAGAAAAATAGTAAGGGATAATTCCTATTGTTAATAAACAAGAAGGCGGCAGGTTCACCATTACATTTCACCATACTGAAAAAAATACCAAGAAGATTATATTTGTTATAGAAATTCAAGAAATAGCAACTCGTAGCTGCAAGATATTGTAATTAAGATCTGGCAGCAAAAGATGATCAAAGAGCTTGCCGAAAGTCTGCATCAGAGAGAGATTGTGAGGTTGAAACAAGGCAGCAGTGAGAGACCCTTGTCGACTAGCCATGCAAGACTTGGAGGGAACAGATATAATTGCTTGGAGCCAGCTCTCTAAGATGGAAGGGAAAACTAGGAGCAGAGAAGGGGAATGAATTGATAAGCTTTAAACGTCTGGACTGATATAAAGGGGCTCCAAGCGGGTCGGGTTAGGATGGGATTTCAGCATCCATGCCACCATTTGTCCGAGATTACTTCACGTCTCACGTCAGGCAGAGTACAAAGTCCAAATCGTGCAGATAAATCTTTATATTTTAACGAAACACACTTGATTTGGAAAACCAAACCCAGTATTTCAGAGTGGAAGCCTTCAATGTATGCATCTCAAGAACCTAAAATAATTGATGATTTCTACTTCCACGCAAATGTATTTGTTATTGCATCCGGATAAAATTTCAGAATCTACACAGCATCTTACTCGGCTCCACGGTAGCATGATTAGGACATTCTCTTCGACGTTATTAAGTGATACTACGATGCCACCCAAAGTAGGTAGCATGACATATCACATACTTCGATTGCAAGTTCTCCACAGGACTTCCAACAAAACTATATCATCAACAATGTCAAAAAGTTTGAATACTTAGTCTTGAGCCAAATATTTTAGATCCAATCCACGTAATTGATATCAATGCAATCAATTTTGTAATACCATTTAATAATTTAGGAAATCTCAAAGATAAACTAAACTTTCCGGCATTGACTACAAAGGGATTGAAACATAGTTAGATGGACATATACATTGATTAAGCGAGAGAGTTGGAATCATAATCCAGCTAAGAACACGGTTTCTTTCCTTTTTTTAACCTTTTTTTTGGTGATAACCTTGTTTGACCTATAAATGACATTCATGATGCCATCGGTTATGAAAAAAAAACATTTGAAAGAGCAGATCTATGAAGCTTGATCTACAGAGGTTGTCATCCCTAAAGCCACACATTTAATATTTTAGTTTACCATCTTACGCACTTTGAAGCCCAAATCTCCCCAGTTATCTTCTGAACTTTTGCATAGGACAAACTGTCCACCATTGTGCTGTGATTATCCTGAATCTTAGTTGTGAAAGACTGAGCCTAGATTCCTATAAATAAGTGATATTAAATAGTTAATGGACTATCAAAAAAATATTTAAGATTCTAAAAAATAAAAGGTTGAAATTTTTTTGTTTATAAAATAATACAATCAAGGAAAAAGAAATCAAGAGCTAGGATGTTCTCTAGTTCTAGCAAAAATTTAAGCATCCAATCATTCATCCAATATCATCAATGTAACTAAGCATCACCTCGACTATCAAGTGTATGCTGATTTGGCAAACGAATCACCTTTCTAATTTCCTTAGATAGGAGTTATATTTAAAAAAAATGATGATAAATTATCATAATATAATATTCTTTTAGTGATATAACAATATGTTATTCATTATTTAATTTAAGAATATCAGGTCGGTCCGAACTGGGCTAAGGGATTCCCGCTGGCCCGGGCCAGACGTTTAGATACGACTTGATTCCTAAGTTTGGCCCAATCCGAGTCCGGGCCTGATTTGCTGCGCTTTACCCACCTCACCGTCGTCTCGGTTCCCTCCCTTGACACCGCTTCAATTTCGGATTCATGGGAGCTTCTCTACTCGTCCATCCAGGAGACCAACACCATCGGTGGGAATATTATAAATAGACCTTGTTTGAATGTTTCAAACTAGTGAACAAGGCATGCTTAAAACAAATAGAAATAGTTTCTGATAAATCATTTGCGTTGATTGCTGTTCGACATGGAGATTACATATATAGCTTCAAGTAATATCATGCATAATATTGTTGTAAAATTCTTTTTGCACATCAACACTATAAATAATTTCAATATTCATGATCAAGTCTATGGTTGGAGATGTAACTTCGCATAGTCATTCCCACATTCTAGTGCTGTATGAAGCTTTTATGCTATGGCTAGGTTAATCTCGTAAAGGTCAGCTTTTTGAGTTTGACTCAGAAGATCGTGTTGCTTGTTTATCAAGACGACCAGAAGAAATAAATGGTGCTTCGGCGCATAGCAGAAGGTGCAGCAAGTTGCAGCAACAGTCATAAATTTTTCCCTCTAACCAGCAGCCAGAATATATATGTTTTCTAGCAAGCACTGTTAGAAATGCACATCACTCTAGTAAAAATTAGGTGGTCTTAACCTTCACAGCTAAATGGTGGAAGTAGCTGGTTTGGGCTTGAAATGTTTGAAAGCCTGTGATGGATTTGTTTCATTTATGCGTAGCGGAATTTAATATCCATTTTTATTATAATTGTCTCAGGGCAAGATGGGCCTCATGATAAGTATCAAGAAGGAGGAAGCTTGTAAGAAAAAGGAGGATTTCTTATTCCTCAGGGAAACAAAATAATTTTTGATTTCTAGTAGTGGGTTCCACGGTTGGAATATGGAAGCCTTAGATATCAGTTTGGACGGTATAAGACTGAATCGGAAGTGCAGAGCTGGCTATTCTCAACTTGCCAGGCCTTATGGGAGTTACGGCACCATAAACTACAAGGGGAAAAAGGCAAAGCAGAGTCAAAATTGACGTGAAATGGGCTTAATTGCTATCTTTCGAGGCCTAGCATGAGGGAAATATATGTTCTACACATATATAAATTATCATGCACAGGACTGCCGAACCACGAAAAGAGTTTCTTTGATATAAACATTATACAAAACAATAATACTTTAGCACATTAATTAAAATTAGTAATATTTTAGTAAAAACAGCAAAATTAATGATATTAATAACACAAATGATAAGAATAATATATTTTTGCAATAATAATAATATTTTTTTACTAATGATATTCTAAAAAGAACAATAATATTGAATAATATATTAAGATATTAACAAACTTTTATTTTATTCAAAATAAAATAAAAGTATTTATTGATAAAATAAATATTTTAGATATTAACAAAATATATTTTTCTAGATAACTATGCAATTAACAAAAATAATATTTTAGGAGGGGTATATTTTCTAAATTAAAGAATGGGACTCTAGCCATCATGCTAGTGCATATATCAATAAAGCATGCATGTTATTTAAATTTGATCCTCCGATGTGCATCAAGTATCCCTTAGTCATATTCTAAGTCAACTTTGTGCTCAATTTCTCTCTAATTTGCATGTTGCACTAGAATATCTTCAAGTAAATATCTACTTTTGGTTGTGCGTGGAAAGGGAAAAAGGAAGAGCTCCTTAGAAAGGGCGGAAAGATGAACCACTAAAAAAGGAAAAAAAAAAAAAGTTCCCTTGACAAGGAAATCATGTATATAGTCATGATGGTCCCCAGAAAGGATTGGGGTTGTGTCTTGCACGCGATGATTCGCTTTTTTTCACATGAACCTTTTATTGGATCACCTACTGCACGGATTTTAAAGAACTCATCATGCATCCACCTGCACATATTCGAAAGCGACTTGTTGACGATCCAATAGTGGATTTGGGTGGTAAAACTTTTATTCGTGCGAAAGATGAAATCGCTGTCCCATCGGAAAAAGACAGTGCACAGTAGATTCCCTACGCCAAAAAAGTCATCAAAATAGTGGAATCCAAACATGTGTGGAGCTCAAATGAAAGGGTTTTTTTATAACCAACTCCTAAATACCGAGGTTTTGCATTCAATGCGTTCACACTGCAATAGAAATTCACGTTTCCATGGGGTTGGCTCGGATTGGACCGGATCATCCGATTCTCACGTAGAATCAGACGGATGCACTGATGGCTCCAATTTTATTTTATAAATTAGTGAGAAATATGTATCAATAACATATATTTATAAAAAAAATGTATCAGTAATTATTTCAAAAAAAATTATAAGAAGCTCACTTTCTTAGAAGTGTCCAAACTTGAGAAGTGCCTCAATACGGTGGGCATGTAAGGAACTGTGCCAAATATTTGAACTTCAAGAATCAAGCTGCCTATAGATTATAATGATTATGATTTTTGTTTACGAGTTCGTACTTGACAATTATAATTTTTTTGAGAAAATTATGCGTCTACGTGCCTGTTACATGGCCGAGCATTTCTGCACTATATATTTTAGGTTTGTCTTTGGGAATACCATTATTTTGAAGTAAATAGAATAATTTAACTTGGAACTGCTCTCTGTTCAAATAAAAGCTCAAAATTTGGAATGCTTCGATCGTCCGAAATCTAATCCGGGCTCTTTTCGTAATATTCAAATCTAATTCCCCCATGTTTACTATAAAAAAAGTAATTTTTTAAAAATATCTCTCTAATTATTTATTTTTTAAAAAAATATTATTTAATTAATTTTATTATTTCGATTTTGATTCTACTTACGGATCAAATACGTCAAAAAATAGCTATTTTAATTTTTTTTTTATTTTGATCGAGAGTGAAATTGCAAATGAGTTAGATGAGCCGGATACAACATTAATTTTTCGTGACAACTAAGTGCACTAGCTACTAGTCGGTTCCGCATCCACCAACTCAACGTTTTCTTGTTGGTGTTTTGAAGACGCATTAACTCGATCCCTCGTTTCTTGGACGCACTGCATCCGAAAACGACACACTCGGTCCCGTTCGACGGCTTGCTCCGTCGCTGGGTCTTCTCGAGCAGTCAATCGGGTTGCGGGTTGGCCGTCCCGCGTGGTGTGAGAGTCGTAAGTGGAATTTTTATTTCGCTAGATAAGATAGGATTGAAGGTTTTGCATTCAACGCGTTCACATTTCAATAGATGAGCTTGGAATTTTGTAGCAAGTGGAAGAGAATTTTTTTTTCGTTTTTGGAAGGGAGAGCTCCTTAGAAAAGACGGAAAGAAGAACCCTCGACAAGGAAATCACATATACAGTCATGACTCATGATGGTCTCCAGGAAGAATTGGGGTTGTGTCCTGCACGCCAAAGGACGATTCGCTTTCTTTCACATGACCTTTTTATTGGATCACCCACTGTATTTATATTCTTGATTCATTTGAATAAATCGAGCCTTAGTTGAAATATTTCTTTCACTAAAATTTATTTCATATGACAAAAATACTATTTAAAAGTGCTTCAAATTAAAAAAATATCATGCATCTATGTGCACATATTTCGAAGCGACTAGTTGACGATCCAATTGTAGATTTGGGTGGTGAAACATCCGTTCGTGCGAAAGATGAAATCCCTATTCCATTGGAAAAAGACAGTGCACGGTAGATTCCCCGCACCAAAAAAGATATTAAAATAGTGGAGTCCAAACATGTGTGGAGCTCAAATGAAATAGTTTTAGATAAGAGAGGTGGGACATTTTTTTATAATTAACTCTCAAGGATACTTATAGAGGTTTTGCATTCAATGTGTTCACATTTCAATAGAAATTTACGATTGCACGATGATGGGTCAAATTGGACTGGATCATCCGAATCCCACTTAGAGTCACCTAATAAGATAGATGCACTGATAGCTCCAATTTTATTTTGTAAAATAGTGAAAAAATGTACCAGTAATAATTTCAAAAAAATTATAAGAAGCTCACTTGCTTGATAATGCCCAAACCGGGAAAATGCCTTAACACGATGGACATGTATGGAGGAGTTGTGCCAAATAATTGACTTCAAAAATCACGCTGACTATAGATTATGATGATTATGATGTTTGTTTACCGGTTCATACCCGATAATTTTTCTTGAGCAAATTGTTTGCATTGTTGAGCGTTTATATACTATATATATTTCAAGTTTGTCTTTGGGGATACCATTATTTTTTAAGTAAATGGAATAATCTAAATTGGAGCTACCCTTTGTTCAAATAAAAGCCCAAAATTTGTAACTATGGTTTAGATGATTAGCAAGACAGCAGCAGCACCAACAACAATCAGAAAAAAAACCATAAATCTATAATTCAAACTAACTACAATTCATAAACTAGAAATACTGCATCTTGCAAATGCATGCACAAGTACATATAAATCAACATCATAGTTTTAATACATGGGGATAGAAACTTGTATTATTCTATGCAATATGATCATCCTCCAACTCTTCTTCAAAAAATAAAGGAAAAAAAATAAAGATCATCTACCACATTCTATTTCTATCCCTGCTTTCTTTTCTATACTATAGCACTCAGAGATTTCATTTTCAGTGTAGCTTGATGACTGCTTGAATTTTCTTAACTGATCTAGATCATCGGCCACCTCCTTCATCGTAGGCCTATCTTCACCCCTAACATTGAGGCATCGCCTTGCTAGCTCAGCAACTTCTTGTACCAACTCCATATCCTCTTCATTTTTAATATGATCGTCCAAAATCTGTAGAAGTCGATCCTCCTTCATGGCAGATAAAAAACTTGATGAGAGGCTCCTTTCTTCACGAGATCCTTCAAAATAAACAGCCTTCTTTCTGATAAGGAGCTCCAAAAGAACAACCCCAAAACTATAAACATCACTTTTATCAGTTAATTGGCATGTTTGTAGGTATTCAGGATCCAAGTAACCACAAGTCCCCTGAACTAGTGTAGCAAACTGAGTTTCATCCTTTGGCACCAACATTGAAGCTCCAAAATCCGACACCTTTGCATTGTAGTTGTCATCTAAAAGTATGTTGGAAGACTTGACATCTCCATGAAGGATTGGAGGGGATGCTGATGAATGTAGATATGCAAGGGCTTCCGCGGATTGTGAAGCAATCTCCAAACGGGTATCCAATGAAATGTGGGATGTCCTATTCCTGGCATGGATTAACTGGAATAAGGTTCCATTGGAAACAAATTCATAAACCAACATAGGGACTTCCACCTCCAGACAGCATCCCAAGAGCTTCACCACATTCTTATGGTTGATCTGAGAAAGAATAACCATCTCCTTCCCAAATTCCTTCTTTTGGTGATCATCAATTACTTTTGATTTTTTTACGGCAACTGCATGGTTGTCATTCAGTATTCCCTTATAGACAGTTCCATGGCCTCCACCTCCAAGAATTCGGTTCTTGTCAAAGTTGTTTGTCGCCTGTTCTAGCTCTTCTTTCGTAAATACCTTAAATGCAAGACCTTGCTTCGACTTTATCTCTTCTAGTAACAACTGCCCTCCATGTCGCCGAAAGTATTCCTCTTTTATCCTCATAAGTTTTCTTCTATTATATACCATGGAAACGACAATGCATAGTAAGAGTAGAAGGGCCAAGCTGGTGCTAGCGACAATGCCTGGAGATTGTAAATAGACAGATAAAGAAATCATTCATGAGTTCGAATAACAAGGAGGTTTTCCCTCATGTTTATTCCTTTCCCATACTAAACGAGAGATTGAAAGTTTTAAGCAGCCTAGTTCTATGCTCTGCACCGTTTAAGTTTGTGCTTGATGCATGTCTAATGAAACTTGATAGAAGCGGTAGAAACCGCAATTTATTGCTAAGGGAAGGATTACCTATAACCAATTTCACCGATGAGAAAGGATTGCTGCGGCTTCCCTGGTCGGGATTGCAGGTTCCTTTTTTCGCGTCCCCATTCGTGCCTGGGGGACATGTACAATTGTAATCCCCAGGTATGTTGGTGCAAGTCCCATAGCATGGGTACTTGAGAGCGCACTCGTCAATATCTAATATCCCAGTTCAGCAAATCAGAAGGTCAGCTCCAGAAACACAGAGAAGGACACATATACTCACAGAGAGAGAAGGTAATTATAGACCTTGGCATCCATCGGGAAGATAGGGGTTGCCTTCGTAGCCCCTGGAACAGTTGCAATTATATCCTGGGCCATTGGCGGAGTTAAAGCAGTCACTGTGCTCGCTGTGGCACGCATAGGAGGTTCCGTTGCGCTTCGCGACCTCGCACGTCTCGCTGCTGATGGCCCAGTCCAGCACTGCAGGCGCCCGCCCTCCGTTCGTGTCATTGAGCTCGCTGGTAGTGACGTAAGCCGTGCTGAAGTGGAACCAGTCGGCTTCGGCCAGAAGGGCGTAGCTGCAGGGATTGAAATCCAATGCCCGAGAGTTGTTGAAGTTGCCATCGAAGATCACATCATAGTAGTTGATTCCCTTGGGGATGGAGGTCTGGCAGCAGCCGATGCCGGAGCATGACCCGTTTGTCAGGCTCTCACTGCTGTTGCAGACCGTTACGCATCCGCTCTCATAGCGATCTCTCTCGTTCTGCCCACTGAGGTACGCGAGGGTCTCGCACCCGACAACGAAGAACTTGTTTTTGTAGTGGGAGAACCGGTATGGGTCGCCGATGAAGTCTAGTCTCCATTGTCTGCGCGACACATTGTGGTATGTGGCGTTGTAGCATTGCCAGGATATCGGATAATAGAATCTAGCCTCGGCTGCCAGCAAGTCTATGTTGATGAACTCGACGTCGGCGAGGAAGGGTTTGTAGACGCCATTGCCAGTGTCGTTGCAGCTAAGAGCGAAGCCAGGAGCTGGAAAGGAGCAGTCCGGGCCGATGCCGAATGGGTAGGGGATGCTAACGTCGCCGCAAGTCGCTGGGCAGCCAGGCCGCGTGTTGTTGAATGGCGATGCCGTCGCTGCAATGAGCAGTACCGTCAAGAGGGAGTGGCACAGCAGCATCCTTGCGCCCATGAATGGCTTTGCTCCTCCGACGACTCCTCTCCCGGACTCTCCCATAAATGTAACTCTCATTCTTTATTCAATCTCTCTTTTAATGAAATAAAATCAAGATGCTTCTCGATTTCCCAATAGTTAGAGTTGGTACATATGTCTTGGTGCGCCACTAAATATATAGTGGAGATGGAGTGGGACGTGTAACGAGGAGGACCACAACAACACCCGAAGGCTGACCTATTAATTCAACTGGAAGTGATAGGTCATTGCACATATTTTCATCGTGGTATATAGTATAGTGGATAGTTAGACCAAGACATAATTAAAATTTTAGAACTCTCTTTCAATCGCAACTATCCCATATTTGCTGCTGATCTTTTCTCGAGTTAATGCCCAAATAGAATTTTATTTCATTTGGATTTTGGATTTTCTTTTTGTACATTTGTTTGATGGTAGACAAGATTGTAGTCGTAATACATTGCCATATAAACCGGTTCATTCGATCGATACTACAGAAAAAAATGTTCTTTTCCGGCATTTTTTACATTCTTTATCGAAGCTTATAAGCATCGGTAAAGATCCGTCTGACGCTACCCAAAGCGTCGCCGATACCTACGTAGAAAAAGTTTTTTCCGACATTTTTGAAAAGCATTGTAAAAGGTCGGTTTCTGCGATGCCTAAAAGCATCGCTAAAAGCTTCAAAGCTGACGCTTATAAGCGTCGCTTTAGCCTTAATTTTTTTTTAAAAAAATTATTTTCTTCAGTAGACGAGCCGTCAGCGAGGATGAAGACGAGCCGGAGCTCGATCCCTCAGCGGCCGTCCTAACCTTGGCTTCGAAGCTAAGAAAGTGGAGATCCTGAGGCCACCATCTAGCATCTAGCATCTGAGAAGGAAAAAAAAAGTGGGGAACGGAAGTAAAAGAAGAGGAAAAGAAGGGAAGAACCTACTAAGAAATATTTAGACCGAGACCCGCCGTCCACGAGCACCTCCGGATCTCCGCCCACCATGTCAGGTCCGTCCTGCGATTGGATCCAAGAAAAAACTTAGACATAGATTTAGGGCAAGAGGAAAGAGGTCAGCGAGATAGGGATGATCGAAAGAAATTTTACCTGCTCTAAGAAGAGAAACCGGATACCCATCTCCGCTGGCTGCAGAGCTCTACCTCTCCTGAGAGCGGTGGAAGCCGGGGTCCTCATGGCGTCGGCGCCAGACTCACTGCATACGAAGGAGAAGCGTTCCTCCTTCCCATTACCATCGGAAGATTTGTCGTCGGAACTCCCCCAAAACCTAGATATAACTCCGACGACGCTTTAAAAAGAGGAGGAGGAGATTTACCTTAGACGAGGGCGAGGTCGATGACGGCGGGGAAGAGGAACGGAGCACGCCAATCGGGGCTCCAGATGGAGGTGAGAGAGCAGGGGGAGGCGGTGGATTGATGTCGGCGCCGGAGGGAGGAGGAGAGGAGAGGAGACGAGGGGTGGTGAATGAGAGATTGATGAAGGAGAGTAGAGGAGAGATTGATGTCGGCGCATGGGCAGCTAGGGCATTGATCGAGGGAGTAAGGATGACTAAGGAGAGGGGGGCGAGCAGTTGTAAAGGGATTTGGCCAAGCTTTTGATGACGTTTTTAAGCGTTGTCGATTCTCAAGATTTACCGATGCATTTTAGAAGCGTCGGCAAAGTTTGGCATTGAACCAAAATTTTCCGATGCTTTTTTCTAGCGTCGGAAAAGCTAAGATTTCCTGTAGTGCGATATCTAGTCTCCATGTATATGATTATTATTCCTCCCAAGCGAACTGGTTATCAAAGGTTGATTTGAAGAGCTATAAAATGCAACTGGTGTTAAAATAAGATGCTTGCAGGCAAGCTGGAATATGTTAAACAAAAAGGTGGCCGCCTTCTCAGCAATGATCTCAAATTGAAACCTTGATGGGAATATTAAGGGCCCGTTTGGGGGAGCTTTTGGAGGGCCAAAAAGCACTTTCTGACCCTCCAAAAGCACTTTTAGATGAAATAAGGGTGTTTGGTAAAAATTTCGGAGAACTGTTTTAGATTTTACAAAAAGCTAAAACATCTTTTTGAGAGAAGCTCTGTACCATTACAAATAATAACATTATGGTGTGAATTCTTCACAATCAAGGAGCTTTCTACAGTAAAATACAGCAATTTCTATTTGGGTACATACCACTAGCCTATAATTGATTCACATGAGAGCCTGTTTTTTTCCTGACCTCATTGTTATCATGAAGCTTGGATGAGATTACCATTCTTATAGAAGGGAGGTAAATCTCAACTGGGTTACTTTCTTGGTGCACCAAAATATGTCATATGTGCAATTTGTAGGATCTAGATGGACTGAAGGTTTACTCAATTTGCCACTCTTGGTTCACTGTTTTCCTCTGTCAAACATGGAGTTTTCTTTCTCAAATTATCATCATTAATTCAAGTTCCTCATGTGAAAGTCAGAATTTCTTTTTATCAACATTTCATATCTCTTTAGATGATTGAATGACAATTGATGCCTCGAGGACCTGGACTTATTTGTAAAAAAATATATAAAAAAATAAATTTACCTTATTTTATCAGTTTAATTTTTTAGGAGAAGTGGTGATTTTTATATGGTATTATAGCACACTTTCTAATTCCATTATTATAAAATTTCACATGTGGGCCGGATTTTTTTTAAGTCCGGCCCAGGAAAGTATAAGAAAATATAAAATGGGATATACGAGGTGTAAATGCCAAACAACGGCCGGATGGGATACACGAGGTTTCGCCGTCATGCATGGTGTGAGGATCCTTTATTCCTTTGGTACCAAAAAGTTACAAAAAAAAGGACTTCAAGGATTAATCCTTAAAAACTTTCTCTAAAATCAACATGCAGTTGATCCAAGTATTCCTATATTTTGCCCGTATTTTGGTATCTCTTCTTCTATGTATTAATTCATATTTAAGGATATTACAAAATTTCTTTTTGGATTTTATTAGCCTGCCATCTTGACTGAGATAATTCTGAGATCCTAATTTAACTAGCTATGGATCATCCACCATGATAGCTAAGATGATCAGAATACTAAAATCATGGCAACAAAATCTTCTCTAAAGCTTGAACGTCATTTTACGGACCATCTGTTGGTGGTCAGGCAGTCCATTGACATGTCAGGAGGCGGTTAGAGCGACCTGC
Source organism: Phoenix dactylifera (assembly GCF_009389715.1). Lineage (NCBI taxonomy): Eukaryota > Viridiplantae > Streptophyta > Magnoliopsida > Arecales > Arecaceae > Phoenix > Phoenix dactylifera. The sequence continues at coordinate 935,274 of NC_052393.1, read as the reverse complement.
ACAGCATACCAGATATGGCTGGCAAGAAATACTCAAACTTTCAGCAAGCAGAGCATGTCGTCAAGGCTCGTGGCGGAGAGCGCCCGGGCGCAGGCAGCAGAGATTAGTCATGTTTCCTCCTTAGAAGGACTTTTGATAGTTCAGGATATCTGGAGTTTCCATTCTGCCTCGGCAGCTTTTCGTACAGTGTTTTTCACCTGGGAACCCCCACCCCCAAGCTTCCTCAAGGTTAATTTTGATGGGTCGGTGATGGATGGAGGCACAAAGGATGGAGCGGGTTTCGTCATTACGGATCCGAATTCCAGGGTCGTGGCAGCGGAAGGCTGTCAGTTATTTGACTGCACGGTTCCTGGTCCAGAGCTGAGAGCTACCTGGGCGGATCTTCGCCACGCTCAACGTGTGCTCTCAGCTAGTTCAATCATCTTGGAGGATGATTCGGCTACGGTCATCAGCTGGATCCAGGGGAGTCCGAGGATCGTTGCTGCTGACCGTCCCTTGATTCGCGATATCTGGATGATGATGAGGGATGGAGGGGTTGTCCAGGCGAAGCATGTGTTTAAAAAAGCCAACGGGGCTGTGGATTGGATGGCCACGTACGTGGCTAACTATGCTAGTAGCAACCTGTGGGCGAAAAATGTGGAGCTGCCTCGAGAGCTGCGTGATATTTTGTTTTCCTATTTTATTGGGTGCATCCGTACACGTGTTGTATGAATCACCCGGTCTAGCAAAAGAAAAAATAAAAAGAAGCCTAAACGACATGTAGGTTGAGTCTAGCTACTCAAATGTAAAATACAACTTGATTTAAATTGCTTTTAGGTCCGACATTATATCCAAGTCTAACTCATTCAGCAAACCAAAGTTGGAGATGTGTAGTATTTTTTTTTTTCAAGTAAAAGATGTGTTGTATATACTAGCAAGGAAAACGTACAGTGCACGTTAAAAAAATCTGGTAATAAAAAATTACAGAATCTGAGATAAGATATATAAAATCCACAGATTAGATAAAGAGCATCGTTTTTTTTCAATTTTCAAAAGAACCCAATTATTTAAGGATATGGATCGGATTTTTTTGAAAAAAAAAAAGTCAGATTACTCTGGCATGTCTGAGGAAAATAAAAACCCACGTAGATCTTCTTGATCTTACCTTTTCGTTGAAGAGGAGGACTAAGAATATTTTAATCACAAAATTTGATAAACAAAATCTAAAATAATATATATATATCTCTGAGATGGTAAGTAGGTATCTATACTGATCACAGGCTAGGTGACCCATCCAGCTCAAAATTTAGCAGCTTGGGCACTAAAAACAGACTTGTGGGATGGGCTTGTGCAAAAAAAAGCAGACCGATCAAAAAATCAAACTTGGCCTGAAAAATTTGAAAAATAGCCTGACTCAGTCCGGCCCAGCCTAAGATATTATATATATACACCCACACGCATAAATGTTATAGAAAGTAATAGGTCAACGAGTGATGCAAATGAGCTGGCTAGTTTTGAGGCCTAATATATATATATATATATATATTGATAGTGAATGGACCTGATAGTACGAACAAAGAACTTTGCAAAATTCTTCATCCAAACATGAAAAAGATGATCACTAGTACACAAATACCAAAGACTGCAAAGATTAATCTAATTTTTTTTTTTCTAAAGTCGCATGCAGTTGATCCAAATTTTGCTATATTTGCTAGTATTTTGCTATCTCTATTCCTATGCATCAATTGACATTTGAGCATATTGCAAAATTTGTTCCTGGATTTTATTAGCTTGCTGCCTTGATTGAGATAATACTACGATCCAAGTTTAACTAGCTATAGATCATCCCCCATGATAGCTAAGATAATTAGACTTTAAAAATCTTGACACCAAAACCTTCTCCAAGGCTTGAAAATGGCATGTAGGTTGAGTCAGGGTACTCAAATGTAGACTACAAATTGATTTAAATTGCTTTTCAATCTAATATTAGATCCAAATTGGACTCATTCACTCAGCAAACTAAATTCAAAGATGTGTTGCATATGCTAGCAGGGAAAATGTGCACAACACATTAAAACAACATTTAATAAGAAATTATAGAATTTGAGATAAGATAAATAAAATCCGGATTGGATAAAGAGTATTGTTTTTTTTTTTTTTGATTTTCTAAAGAACCCTATTTTTTAGGGACATGGATAGGAGATGGATTGGATTTTTCTTTGGAAAAAAAAATGGAGTCAAATTACTTTGGGATGTATGAGAAAAATAACAATCCATGAAGATCTAAGAATATTTTACTTGCAAAATTTGATAGACGAAACCTAAAACAACATATACCTCTCTGATATATTATAAGTACGGATCTATGTATAATTTTTGTCAAGTCCAATCTAGACCATCTTGGTCCAATCGGGTTGAGCGACTTGGGTCCTTCTTCGCTGCTCTGCAGCTACCCGTTCTGTTGCCGAGAAGGGGCTCTACTTGAAACGGGCCGAAGCTTAAAGGCCGAGCTACGAAATAACTGGCCGAAACATGGTATCTTTAGCTGGCCAGGCCCAACACTAAAATCCTTGTAATTGGAATCACTAACGCGGCCACATCTCCTATCGGGCTCGTTTGGTTCACGGAACAAGAAAGAAAAAAAGTCTGGTCGACAAAAAAAGTAATAAGATGCCTCTTGTTTGGTTGGAGTTTTCAAAGAAGAGAGACGAAAAAGTTGTATTCCTATGGAATATGATTCCCACATTTAATGAAAAAATCTTTCCTATGAGAAATGTGGGAAAGTTACTTTCCCATGAGCCAAGAGTAACTTCATTTTTTTTTCCTCCAAAAAGACCCTTCAGTATTAAAGAAGCATTAAAGATCTAATTTTTATTAAGGACATAATAGGAATTATATATAACTTTCTCAGGAAAGTGGATGGTCAACCCAACATAAGTACTTTGGAAATTTGTTACTTTTCCGTGATCAACCAAACATGCCAAAAGTCGTTTCCCTGGCATTCTCTTTCTATGAATTTGCTTTCCAGAAATTATATTTTTAGGAGAGAGAATGTTTCCCGCGAACCAAACGAGCCCATAGAGTATCTTCATATGCCCCTCGTCAGCTTTGGCAACCAATTAGCGCAAACCTGTTTGAAATAGGCGATAAAACCTTTGCCTACATCTACTAGCGAGAGGAAGATTAAGATTTAGATTAACTACAGAGTGCTTGATATCTGTGGCTCAGAGGACCTGTTTACTTGTTCAGGTCTTTCGACCACCTTGTAAACAAAGCTAGGCCACTAGAGTTTGAGGCCTGTGTTAATGCGTCAATGTTACTTGTCCAGACCCAAAGTTTTCGGATAAGTTCTTCGAAACCCACCAGTGAGACTGGGCTGGACCTGTAATGGATTAGCCATAAAAATGAGCTCAAATACGAGAGTGACAGAAGTGACCTTCTACGGCAAGAGTTAGGAGGGAAACAATCTCTTCCATTTTATTATTTGTTCCATTTCAAAGAACTTGTATTAGTAGATATCTCTTGAATATCATTCGGACGGATCGCTCTTGTGCTCTTGCTAATGTACTAGCTAGTACAGTAGTCCGATAAAAGATCAACATCTGTTACACATAGACTAGGATATATTATATTTATTATATTTTTTAAGTTAAAAATGGGAACACTTTTGTTGAAATAAGCATAAGACTTTTTTGAGCAAAAAAGTTCTAGATCAAGAATTTTCACATTGCGTATCAATTTTCAAGTTGCTATTCGTGCCTAGTTAACGTGAACAACTATATGCCCCTGCTACGATAAAGATTTTAGTGACCTCTTTTAATGGCGGCCATAAAATTTTACCTACTACATAGTATTTCTAGAGACAACTAGAGATAGCCACCATACAAGAAGCCTTTTAGTGGCGGCTAGAAAATATTGGTCACTAAATGAAGCCATTTAGTGACGGCCATAAATAACTGCCACATAAAGTTCCATATTTAGTGGCAACCAATTCTAAATGGCCACTAAATATCATATTTTTGTGGCAGTCATCTATGGTCCGCAAAAAGTTTACAGTTTTAATGGCGGTCGTAGTATATAGGTACTAAATAGATCACTTTTATGACAATCATAAAGAACGTTATCACTGGCTTCTAATATTTAGTGGCGGCACAACTCTTACAAAAACTTGAACATTTAGAAGTGGTTGATTCTCTTCAGTGGCTGCCATTACCGACTCCCACAAAAGGTGAGGTTTTGAGTGCCGACTACAAAGTGATGGACACTAAATGATCACTATTAGTGGCGGCTAAAGAATGGCGGCCACAAAATGGCCCTTTGCAGTGGTGTCTGAAGTAGGCCCTCAAAAAAAAGTTGGACATTTAGTGGCTTCAATAAGAAGGTAGCCACTAAAGGAGAAAATAGTGGCACTCTTAGTGGCGGCAATGAAAGTGTGATTGCTAAATGTTAGTTTTGGAGTGACGACGATTACACAGTGGTCACTAAATAATGATAAACTTTAAATTTAGAAGATTTTAAGTCTCCTAAATTGCGAAAGTATGATTTAAGTCTTATTTTTTTTCATTGATGATTCTTAAACCAAAATACACAACCTTTATTTATAATGGTGAGGTTCACCCTTATACAATTCGAGTCAATTTTTTCTTTCTAATTCTAACAAGACCTGCCTTCCTAAAATAGATATGACTAGTAGAAATAAACTTGAAAAAGCTAAAATTCTTCAAGAGGTAGATCTCGACTTCTACATCAATTTTTTCTTTTATCGCTCTGCCTGATTCTTTTCGGATGAGAGATACATCCGGTCAAAATTTTTTCCAGAAAATTTTCAGTTTGACCAGCCCGTTTCAGAGCCCAAACGATGGAATTTCGGTCTAATCGCTAAGGGCGCCACCTCCTATAGACAAGGCATCACACTGTAACTCTAAAAAAATTATCCGATTTTTTTTAAAAAAAAATTCATCTCAATTAGACGTTATATGACCAAGTTATGACTTTCGGAAGTTTCGCTTACAGCTTGGCCTCCCGATATGACAAATCTTGTTCATGGACGCTACTCAACCCTACCTATAGTGGCTAAAATGGTACAAAGTAGTCCATATCAAGTATGGTGATCCTTCTCGATCATAGAGCCCGACTTGACCAGGCCTGAAATGAGACTTGCTTGAATCCAATCTGGTCTAGAACATTGCCTCGACAAACTTAAGTAGTTTGGTTAATTTCAGGTTGAGCACTCTTGTTTGGCCCTTATTCAACTTAGCCATGAGATTGTTAATCTCATTGCAGATTCGATCCTTGGCCTGATCAGCCCATGGACACCCTTGCGGATTAAACATGACTCATGAGAGTAAAAAGGTCGGCCTAGGCTTCATCGGCCTATGTGAACTTAGGTCATAGAACCATTAACATTATTTGACTTAAGATCACTAGTCAAAGTTGTAATTAACTTGAGCTTACTTGATTTTGCCAATACGTAAGAAGAGAGCGGACTGATCCATATGACCACCAGTCCACGGAAAAAATTGACTTGGTTGTGAACCCCACTTAAAGAGCTTACTTGAGCCCCAAGGCTCCACATATAGTTCCACACATGTTAAGTTCCAATGTGCCCAAAACAGATCAGCTTGCTTGAGCTCGTGTTTTGGTTTTTTGCCCTTTTCGATCAAAGAACCCTTAGGATTAAGGAGTTCCCTCCAATGTTGGGACCCTTATGAAAGAAAGAACAAAAAAATAGATGGGCATCTCCTATTTCCATCGGTAGCATCCATGAGTTTGATCTCCATTAGTATGAGTGCTCCAATCTCCTCTTCCTCTCCCTCTCTATCTCTTCCTCGTGGTTAAACCCTAATTAATGTTTAAACCTGGCTACAAATTTATGGAAGGTTCAATATCAAACAATTTGATTAATTCCATTTCATTATGTCTGTAGTAATTGACATGCTTTATTACTTCTCTGGAACAATTATATGGATTTTATAATTTGTATACGATTTTATGAATGTTCAGTTTATTAAACATAGAGCAAGCAAATCAACATTCCCCAACCTTATACAATCAGATTTATAGTGAGAACTTCATCTATGAGAGAGAATTACATGCACTAACCTAATTATAGCCCTCTATGTTTGAAATATGCTATCAAAAACCAAATGGGTAGCCAAATTCACTTGACTAACCAATCTAGACTCTTATTTTACAAAATATATTTGACCAAAAGTTAATTATAAGTAACAAAACCCACACAATTGTATCATTTGAGTAGAGGAGAACATATGAAATTGTCACAGCAAAAGAACAGATTCAAATTTATGTTTATTACCAATTAAAAATCAGGCGGATAAAGATGCATTATTATTGCAACTTATTATTCACTAAGGTAATAACTTCCTTAACTCTTAATTCTAATCATAATTATCATGATTGTAGCTTGCATCTACAAAATGCTTCACATGTTTCAGGCTTTTTTATGTGGATCGTTATTATCAATCGCTCTTCTAATCTTTGCATTTCGAAACAACATCAATTTTTTTTTTGTAAAAGCAATAATTACTTAATTAGATCATTTTTTGGGGGGGAGATTAACTAGTTGAATGAAAAAAAAGAGTGTTTTTAAAAGCACTTCTTTTCTTTCATTTCGAAATTATTACAAATATCAATTGTCTTGGTGTTTGGGTTATTGGAGTCATCATATGATTTGTTCGGCATTAACTATAGGCATTCTTCGTAGAGCAGTATTGGCTAATGAAGCATGTGAATTGGTTTATTAACCCAGTGTGCAAGATACAAGCTGAAATCAAGAAATTTAGGATTCTGAAAGAGTGATATCTAGGATTCAAAAGAAATGTTTTACTAAAATGGAATTAATTATGAGGAATGTTTGAGCAAGTTCTCTGGAAGGAAAAGAAAGGCCAAAGCCATCTGCTCCATATATCTCTCTGTAGCATAATCTACATTACAAAGAAAAAGATTATGAGCAGAACTTCTACAATAGAACAAATCGTCAAGATCTGTAGTAATCAATCATTTTACAACTTAGCAGCTCAACTAATGAATTGGAACTGATTAATAATTGATAGATTAGTTCATTTTGCAGCAAATATCAACAGTGTATAATGGATATAGATGAAATAATCAGAATGAGATCATAGCATTTATATAATTTATCTACCTCTTTAACACTCGGAATGAGTAAATAAGAAATTTTTCTAATGTTATACAAAGAGAAGAGAATACCTAGGTCCCCATGGGACGATAGGTTGCTTATCAGCATACTTAATATCCTTTGACACCTGCACGATAGAATAATTTAAAACATATATGCAGGGGAAATTGTAAGCATGAGCAATTAATGCAATTGCCGTATCCCTGTCAATTGATTAACAATCGCGAAAGAAAAACATCAAAAGTTGAAAAAGGAATTTCTATGGACAGGGTATCATACATCTCTTCACAATAACTTATATAAATTGACATACACCAAGAAAGAGTTAAAAAAAAAACGAATTGGCTAATGAAAATCTAAAAGAAATAACAAGACATTGGCCCGATATATGTACCAAATAAAATAGCAGATATTATATATAGGAGTTATATTTAAAAAAAATGATGATAAATTATTGTAATATAATATTTTTTTAGTGATATAACAATATGTTATTTATTATTTAATTTAAGAATATCAGTTCGGTCCGAACTGGGCTAAGGGATTCCCTCCGGCCTAGGCCAGGCCGGACGTTTACATATGACTTGATTCCTATTTCCTAAGCTTGGCCCGATCCGAGTCTCGCCGAGGAATTGGTCACCTGATTTTCTCAGCTTTACCACCTCACTGTCGACTCGGTTCCCTCCCTTGAGAATTTAATGAAACTTAAAGGTAGGTTTACTGGATTGAGCTTTAAGCCTAGAACGCTAGAATGGATGACGCCACTTCAATTTCGGATTCATGGGAGCTTCTCGACTCGTCCATCCCAGAGACCAACACCATCCATGGGAATATTATATATAGACCTTGTTTGAATGTTTCAAACTAGTGTACAAGGCATGCTTAAAACAAACAAAAATAGTTTCTAATAAATCATTTGCGTTGCTTGTCGTTTAATATGGAGATGACATAGCGTCAAGTAATATGATGCATAATAATGTTATAAAATTCTTTTTGCACATCAACAATATAAAAATTTCAATATTCATGATCAAATCTATACTTGGAGATGTAACTACGCGCAGACATTCCCACCACATTGTTAATATTGGTGATGCTTATATGAAGCTTATATGCTATGGTTAGGTTAATCTCGACCGTTGGCCAGCGTGAAAATGGCTATTGGTCATTGCTCTAGCCAATCAATAATTTAGGCCTCTGGTGATTTGATTGCTCTAATGAAAAAGCCCAGAGGACACACTTAAGTGAAGCGTCCTCACAGCCGAGTATCATGATCAATGTTTCCATGTCTGCTATTCTAATCAACGTTTTGATTACTCTGAGTTGGTGCAGATAAATATGATCGTAAAGGTCAGCTTTTTGAGTTTGATTCAGAACATCGTGTTGCCGGCTATGTGATGCCTGTTTATCAAGACAACCAGAAGAAATAAATGGTTCTTCGGCGCATAGCAGAAGGTGCAACAAGTTTCAGCAACAGTCATAAATTTTTCCCTCTAACCAGCAGCCAGGATATATGTCTTCCAGCAAGAACAGTTAGAAATGCACATCACTCTAGTGAAAGTTGGTGGTCTTAACCTTCACAGCTAAATGGTGGAAGAAGCTGGTTTGGGCTTGAAATGTTTGAAAGCCTGTAATGGATTTGTGTCGTTTATGCGTAGCGGAATTTAATATCCATTTTTATAATAATTGTCTCAGGGCAAGAAGATGGGCCTAATGATAAGTATCAAAAAGGAGGAAGCTTTTAAGAAATTGAACGTCTAGTAATTTGATTCCTCCTTGTAGGACTAACTATTAGGGATTTCTTATTCCTCAGGGAAACAAAGTAATTTTTGATTTCTAGTAGTGGGTTCCATGGTTGGAATATGGAAGCCTCAGATATCAGTTTGGACGGTATAAGACTGAATCGGAAGTGCAGAGCTGGCTATTCTCAACTTGCCAGGCCTTATGGGCGTAACGGCACCACAAACTGCAAGGGGAAAAAGCCAAAGCAGAGTCAAAATTGAGGTGAAATGGGCTTAATTGCCATCTTTGGAGGCCTATCACATAAAAAAATTATCATGCATGGGACTGCCGAACCATGAAAAGAGTTTCTTTGATATAAACATTATACAAAACAATAATATTGTAGCACATTAATTAAAATTAGTAATATTTTAGTAAAAATAGCAAAATTAATGATATTAATAACACAAATGATAAGAATAGTATATTTTAGTAAAAATAACAATATTTTTTGCTAATGATATTCTGAAAAGATTAATAATATTGAATAATATATTAATGTATTAACAAAAATTATATTTTATTCAAAATAAATGAAAGTATTTATTAATAAAATAAAATATTTCATATATTAATAAAAATATATTTTTTAGATGACTATGCAATTAATAAATAATATTTTAGGAGAGGTATATTTTCTAAATTAAAGAATGGTACCCTAGCCATATATGCTAGTGCGTATATCAACAAGGCATGCATGTTGTTTAAATTTGATCCTCTGATGTGCATCAATTAGGTATCCCCCAATCCCAATCTAAGTCAATCTTGTGCTCAATTCCTCTCTAATTTGCATGTTGCACTAGAACATCCGAGTAAGTAACTACTTTTGGTTCTGCATCAATCAACAATGGATGTTGAGCATGATTGGCACAAATAGTCAGACGTGCTCATGTTATATGCATTACCTGGGTTAATTATCTAGTGGTGATTAATGCAGAAACTATGGGTGGACAAAGTGAGCCCTTGAGTCAAGTATGCAAGTTGGAGACAAATCCAACTCGGTGACGTATTGTAGACTTATTGCACATATTTAGATAGAGAGTTAAACTTTGGATAAATTAGTGACTCCCATTTCATACATTTGGTTGGGTGGAGTCACTTTCCCATTATCTAATTCGAGCTGTCTTCTTAATATTCAAATCTTATTCTATCATATTTATTTTAGAAAAATTAATTTTCCAAAAATATCTCTTTAATTATTTAATTTTTAAAATATTTTAATATTCAATTTTGATTTCAGTTATGGATCAAACACATAAAAAAATAGCTATTTTGATTTTACTTCGCTCCATCCCTATTCTGATCGCGAGACGAATGCGACATTAATTTGTCGTGACAACCAAGTGCACTAGCTATTAGTCGGACGGACTCAACGTTCTCACTTGATGGTGTTCAAGATGCGTTTAACGCGATCCCTCGTTTCTTGGGGCCTTGGACGGCCATTCTTATCCGCACAACGTTCGTTTTTCGAAAAACGATACACTCGATCCCGTTCGACGACCATCTATTTGGTTGGGTGGAGTCACTTTCCCATTACCTAACCCGAGCTATCTTCTTAATATTTAAATCTTATTCTATCATATTTATTTTAAAAAAATTAATTTCCAAATATATCTCTTTAATTATTTAATTTTTTAAAATACTTTAATATTTAATTAATTTTTTAATTTAATTTTGATTTCAGTTAGGGATTAAACACGTCAAAAAAATTAGCTATTTTGATTTTTACTTCACTCCATCCCTATTCAGATCACGAGATGAATGCGACATTAATTTGTGGTGACAACCAAGTGCTTTAGCTGCTAGTCGGACCGGCTCAACGTTCTCACTTGATGGTGTTTTCAGGACGCGTTCAACGCGATCCCTCGTTTCTTGGGGCCTTGACGGCCATTCTTATCCGCACAACGTTCGTGTCTTCCGGAAAACGACACACTCGTTCCCGTCCGAGGACTTGCTCCATTGCTGGGTCTTCTCCAGCGGTCAATCGTTAGCAGGAGTAAATGCCAAGCAATTGCCGGATGGGGTTGCGGTTTGGCCGACCCGCATGGTGTAAGGTTCGTTTTTATTCCTTCGGTACCCCAAGGTTAAAAAACAAAGAAATTAAGATCCTTTAACCCAAAGTCGAATTGAAGATCCCTCTAGCCTACGATCAGTCCACATGAGAGCTTTTTCTTTCCTCTCCTCATTACTATCATAAAGCTGGATGAGATAACCATGCTTATCGAAAGGAGGTAATGTTAGATGTATGCCCTAGAAGCCAATCTGGCGGACACATTATTAATTCTGGAACATAAATTTGTACTTGACTTTATTATTGAATAATAAAAGGGCATCTTTTCATTCATATTGTTTATGTGTCTATGAATCGTCCAAAGGAATTAATAAGATAATGATACATATTCTCAAGAGTTGAGAATTTGAGCCATGTATCATTGGTGATTAATTTCTAAATGCTCCTGATCAATGGATCATCATGAGGACGGTGATCGATCCGATCAGTGCACAGATCGCTTTCCTTATGGATGGACGAGACTCGAGTCCATAGTGTAGGGACACTGAAGTGATAGTGCAGGTGCTTGTTAGAGAACAAAGGTACTGAGCATGACCAAGACAAGAAGTCACTTGAATGTCTATCCACTCGTCAGTGACTTGCTTGATGTTGCAGTAGTGTGACTGGTCCTTTGACCTGCGGCGCTTCGGCTACTCACAGTGAGGTTATTGTAGTTTGACTATACATATACATGGTCTCTAGTCATATGGGTCCTTGTAGTGTAGATTGGCTGCAGTAGGTTCACTGTAGGAGTAGGGTATGCACTTACATGGAATCTATCGACCTTGATAGAAGAGGAGTGATCCTATGTGATTTATTAGACTGAGTTCTAAGACCTTGGCCAGAGCAGTAATATACAGTGGAGAAAGAGTTTTCTCCACTATCGAACTCAAGTCGAATAAATCTAGACATATGACGGACGACGGGGTTTGACGAGTTATCCATGACCTCCGGTCTGTAGGGATCCACGATAGAAGGACTGTATCATATGATAACTGCACCTAGAGGTTCATCATTCTATTCTGCTGGGTAGCCACTACATACTGCTAGGTGTCACTGGTGGATGGTGAGACTCACAGGGATCATCTTGATGGTCGATAATCTCTCGTGAGTTGAGTTGGAATTGTTTCAACCCATTGAAAGGAGTTTTCAATGATATTGTGATAGAGATCGCAATATATCTCACTACCAGTCAGAATAGATCCTATGGGGTCACACACATTAGAGGTATTGACCGGTCTGATGGTTGAATTGTGATTAGAAATCACAAATAATCAATTTGATTGATAATTGGTTAACCCGCTAAGAGTTAGTGAGTTGAAGAAGGAATAATTGTAATCGGATTGCAATTTAATTTAATTAATTTGATTTAATTAATTGGACTTGATCATGAGTCCTACTTGGAGTAGGATCCTTGGAGTCCTAATTGGATTATGATTTCAATTAAATTAGAGTCCTACTTGAAATAGGATTTCTAAAGTCCTAATTGCCTTAGGGCTGAAATTTAATAAGTCCTAATTAGATTAGGATTTTCTTAACTCCTAATTAATTTTAATTTTAATCTAATTAATTAAAAGACTCCTAATTGGATTAGGATTGAAGAGTTCAATAGAGTCATGGTTCAATTAAATTCTAATTGGATTAGAATTTGGAGAAATTAAAATGGGTGTACATAATCCTATTTTGAATAGGATTGGACCCATCCTTGGACCCAACCCTCCCTACTTGATTTGATCAACTAGGGGCTGACCATATGGAAGAAGAGGGAGGGGCCCATACCTCTCCCTTGGCTGGTGGCGTGAAGGAAAAAGGAGGGGCCATGCCCCTCCTATTTGAATTCAAAATAGGGATAAAGATGAGCTCCTAAAATTTAGGAGCTCATCCTTATCCACACACCAACAAAGAAGGGGGTCAAGGGGCTGCGAATTTTTGAGTGAATTCCCTTCATTTTCAGCCGTGAAGATCTCTCCTCTCTTCCTCCTTTCATCCGCCATCAGCAAGAAGAAAAGAAGAGGAGGCTTTCATCTCCTCTTGGTCTTTCTTCCTTGGTTCTAGCGTATGGAAAAGAAAAGGCTGCGAAGGGCCTTTTATTCTTCTTCCTAGATTCCTTCTTCATCTTCCTCTTCTCAAGGCAATCAAGAGTTGATTCAAAGGAGAGGATCTCAGCCATCTATAGCCATCTCTGCAAGGGAGCTAGCACCCCGGGAAGATCCAAAGGCTTCGATCGAATCATTACTTCGTGTGGATATATGTAGAAGCCGGATGCGTGTGCGGCATCCACTGAACCTTCATCAAATACCACGTGAATCAGATTTGCGGAGACCATCTACCCGCACAAGGTGAAGATCTGATCTTCTTAATCATGATTTTAAAATGATTTAATAAGAATTTAATCCTGATCTATCTACAAAAGGTTTTAAAATACGTTCATGCGATGAACGGGATATGCACCTGTCTTTCCGCTGCATATCTGAAAATTTTTGAATTTTCAGCGGCATGTCACAGATCCTAACAGGTAAATCTCAACTGTGTTACTTTATCGGCACATCAAAATACATCAAGTTGAAGGAATCTAGATAGATTGAGGATCCACTCCATTCGCCACTCTTGGTTCATTGTTTTCTAGAAAGAAAAACAAGAGAGCTGCTCATGTAATGCCAAAGATGAAGAGCAGATGCAGCTTGGCATTTTGTAGCAACTGGAACGAGAATTTTTTTAAGGGAGAGCTCCTTAGAAAAGACGGAACGAGGAACTATGCAAGGAATCAACCAATTAAGAGCATCACTAAAAAAAAACAAGGGATGATCCACTTTCTTTCACATGAAGGATCACCCACTGCATAGATCTCAGAGCGCTCCGAATTCATCATGCATCCACTTGCACATATCCTAAAGCGACTAGTTGACGATCTAATAGTGGATTTGGGTGGTGAAACCATCTTTCATGCGAAAGATGAAATCCCTATCCCATCAGGAAAAGACAGTGCAAACATGTGTCGAGTTCAAATGGAAAAGTTTTCTTATATTACTAAGAAGATAAGAGAGGTGGGACATTGTTTTATAATTAACTCTCAAAGGTGCTTGTTGTAGTTCAAATCTGGCCCGAGGGTGACCATACCAATGGAGCCGAGGGAGCCGCCATTATTGGAAATGGAAAGACGGGGACCACCTCCTGCGCGACGGCCGCGGACCTGCACAAAGCCTCACCGATTTTTCCGGTGAGGGCCCTCCGACGATCAAGTTAGAGTGGATAAATTTGGTCCAGCCAAAGGTCCCTTAGGAGTTACCTGACCGAGCTATTTATAGCTTCGGTGGAGTGGCCCAGATGACGAAGGTACTATCAGCCCCCATTATGAGGGGGTATGGTTCTGAGCCGGATGGCGTGCAGCTCAGGTAGGTTAGTGATGTGCGGTACAGCCCCTTCTTGAGAATGGTAGGGCATTGACAGTCACAGCAGGGTATTGCCGGAGTAGTCAGGGTGCCGTCTGACTGCCGTGGGCCGATTATGGAGATATGATACAGCAGTGTGGTGGAGTACGGCCACGTAGGTGAGCGTAGAACCGCACATGGGTGCGGTCGTTGACGAGGCCGAGCTCGTTAAGTAGTCGCGTCATGCATTTGTCGAGGTCGGCTTGGCTAATACTGTGAGTAACTCGGTTTTTCGGGTTCTAAAGTATGCTCGGGAGAGCGCTCCGAGCTCGAGGGTCGGAGCGTATGTTGCGGGTAGGTCGGCGATTGTCCGGAGGTACCCCGAACTTGGTGGGGGGGGGGGGGTCGGCGAACATCTGGAGTTGGTGGAGCTTTCGGCGGATTTCCGAGGGCGAGCTGACCCTGGGCCGAGGTGAAGATTCAACCGATCGTTGTTAATGTTTACTGGGCCGAAACTGGATGGCCTTTTAGTTGTGGGCTGGACGATCCATTTTTTCCTCTATAAATGCTTATGAAGGTTTTAAATTATATGTGTTCACATTGAGTTTACTAAGAAGATAAGGGAGGTGGGACATCTTTTATTATTAACTCTCAAGGGTATACTTATGGAGGTTTTTGCATTCAATGTGGTCCTATTCCAATAGAAATTCACGTTTGCAAGACATTGGGTCGAATTAGATCAGGTCATCTTATTCCCACGTAGAGTCACTGAATAAAACAGATGCATTAATAGGTCCAATTATGTTCTGTAAAATATGAAAAAAAGTACCGGTAATCATTTCAAAGAAATTTATAAGAAGCTCACTCACTTGAAAGTGCCCAAACCTAAGAAGTACCTTAATGCAATGGGCATATAAGCTGGAGTTGTGCCAAATAATTGAACTTCAAAAATCATGCTGACTATAGATTATGATGTTTGTTTACCGGTTCATACTTGACAATTATAATTTTCTTAAAGAATTTATTCATCTGCGGGCCTGTTACATGGCCGAGCATTTTTGCACTATATATTTCAAGTTTGTCTTTGGGGATACCATTATTTTTTAAGTAAATGGATAATCGAACTTCGAGCTGCCCTCTATTCAAATAAAAGCCTAAAATTTGTAACTGTGGTTCAGATGATTAGCAAAACAACAGCAGCATCAACAACAATTAGGATGAAACCATAAATATATAATTTAAACAAGCCATATTTCATAAACTAAAAATACTGCATCTTGCAGATGCGCACACAAGTACATATAAATCAGCATCATAGTTCCTTTACATAGGGGTAGACACTTATATTATTCTATGCAAATGATCATCCTCCAACTCTTCTTCGAAAAACAAAAGAAAAAAATAAAGATCATCTTCCACATTCTATATCCAACGCTACTTTCTTTTCTATACTGTAGTACCTAGAGATTTCATTTTCAGTGTAGCTTGATGGCATGTTAAGCAAGCTCTCAATCTCTTCAGGATTATGCTGTAAAAATTGATGCTGCTTGAATTTTCTTAACCGATCTAGGTCATCAGCCACCTCCTTCATCGTAGGCCTATCTTCACCCCTAACATTGAGGCATCGCCTTGCTAGCTCAGCAACTTCTTGTACCAACTCCATATCTTCTTCATTTTTAATATGATTGTCCAAAAGTTGTAGAAGTCGATCCTCCTTCATGGCGGATAAAAAACTTGATGAGAGGCTCCTTTCTTCATGAGATCCTTCAAAATAAACTGCCTTCTTTCCAGTGAGGAGCTCCAAAAGAACAACACCAAAACTATAAACATCACTTTTATCGGTTAATTGACATGTTTGTAGGTATTCAGGATCCAGGTAACCACAAGTCCCTTGAACTAGTGTAGCAAATTGAGTTTCATCCTTTGGCACCAACATTGAAGCTCCAAAATCGGACACCTTTGCATTGTAGTTGTCATCCAAAAGTATGTTGGAAGACTTGACATCTCCATGAAGGATTGGAGGGGAAGCTGATGAATGTAGATATGCAAGGGCTTCTGCAGATTGTAAAGCAATCTCCAAACGGGTATCCAATGAAATATGGGATGCCCTTTTTCTGTCATAGATTAATTGGAATAACGTTCCATTTGAGACAAATTCATAAACCAGTATAGGGACTTCCACCTCCAGACAGCATCCCAAGAGCTTCACCACATTCTTATGGTTGAGCTGAGAAAGAATAACCATCTCCTTCCCAAATTCCTTCTTTTGGCAATCATCAATTATTTTTGATTTTTTTATGGCAACTGCATGACTGTCATTCAGTATTCCCTTGTAGACGGTTCCATGGCCTCCACCTCCAAGAATTCGGTTCTTGTCAAAGTTGTTTGTTGCCTGCTCTAGCTCTTCTTTGGTAAATACCCTAAATGCAAGACCTTGCTTCGACTTTATCTCTTCTAGCAACAACCGCCCTCCATGTCGCCGAAAGTATTCCTCTTTTATCCTCATAAGTTTTCTTCTTTCACGTAACATAGAAACGGCAATGCATAGTAATAGCACAAAGGCAAAGCTGGTGCTAGTGACAATGCCTAGAGATTGTAAATAGACAGATAGAGAAATCATTGATGAGTTCGAAAACAAGGAGGTTTCCCTCGTGTTTATTCCTTTCCCATACTAAACGAAAGATTGAAACTTTTAAGCAGCCTAGTTCTATGCTTTGCATAGTTGAAGTTTGTGCCTGATGCGTGTCTAATGAAACTTGATAGAAGCGGTAGAAACCGAAATTCTTGCCAAGGGAGGGATTACCTATAACCAATTTCACTGATGAGAAAGGATGGCTGTGGCTTCCCTGGTCGGGATTGCAGGGTCCTTTTTTCGCGTCGCCATTTGTGCCTGGCAGACAAGTACAATTGTAATCCCCAGCTATGTTGGTACAAGTCCCATAGCATGGATACTTATCTTTGTGAGCGCACTCGTCAATATCTAACATCCCAGTCCAACAAATCAAAAGGTCAGCTCCAGAAACAGAGAGAGAAGGACACATATACTCACAGAGAGAGAAGGTAATTATCGACCTTGGCATCCATCGGCAAGATAGGGGTTGCCTTGGTAGCCTCTGGAGCACTTGCAAATATATCCTGGGCCATTGGAGGGGTTAAAGCAGTCACTGTGATCGCTCTGGCACGCATAGGAGGTTGTGTTTCGCCGCGCGAGCTCGCAGGGCTCGTCGCCGATGGCCCAGTCCAACACAATGGGCGCCCGCCCTCCATGCGTATAATAGAAATCGGTGCTAGTAATGTAAGTCGTGTTGAACTTGAACCAGTCGGTTTTTGCCAGAACGGCGAAGCTGCAGGGATTGAAATCCCACACCAGGGAGTTGTTGAAGTTGCGATCGAAGGTCACTTCATAATAGTTGATTCCCTTGGGGATGGATGTCTGGCAGCAGCCGATGCCGGAGCATGACCCGTTTGTCAGGCTCTTACTGCTGTCGCAGACCGTTACGCATCCGCCGTCGTAGCTGTCTTGCTGATTCTGCCCGTTGATGTACGCGAGGGTGTCGCAGCCGACAACTGTGAACTTGTTATCGGCATCGGAGAACCGGTATGGATCGTTGATGAAGTCTAGATACCATGTGGTATTCGACGTACCGTTGGACGTGTGGTTGTAGCATTGCCAGGATATTTGATTGTAGATGCTAGCCTGGGCTGCCAGCAAGTCTATGTTGATGAACTCGACGTTGGTGGAGAAAGGTTTGTGGACGCCATTCCCAGTGTCGTTGCAGCTAAGTGCGAAGCCAGGAAGGTAGCAGTCCGGGTCGATGCCGAATGGGTAGGGGATGCTAACGTTGCCGCATGTTGGTCGGCAGCCAGGCAGCGTGTTGTTCAATGCCGATGCCATCCCGGCAATGAGCAGTACCGTCAAGAGGGAGTAGCACAGCAGCATCCATGCGCCCATGAATGGCTTTACTCCTCCGACGACCCCTCTCCCGGACTCTCCCATAAATGTAACTCTCATTCTTTATTCGATGTTTTTTTTTGTTTGATGAACAAAAAAATCAATATGCTTCCTCGTCTTCCCAATATGTAGTTAGAGTTGGTACATATGCCTTAGCGCGCCGCTGAATATATAGAGGTGATCGATCGAGTGGGACGTGGAACGAGGAGGATCACATCTACAACCCAAGGCACGCGCTGGGTATTTTCTCAGGCTGACCTATTCAACCGAAGTCATTTAGGTCACGCATGGGGCAAAGATATCCACGCTGCGTCCGAGGGCATTCCATACCCTTGCACTCGATCCCGTTCGGCGACTTTCTCAGTCCGATGACTTGGTCCAGTCAACTATTAAGTCAATAATTTTTTTTTTTCCATGTGTAATGCCGTAATAAGAAAAAGACAAGCGCTAACACGCAAATATTAGAGATTGTGAGGATTAATTTTAAAAAAAATCCTAAAATCAACATGCGGTTCAACTAAGTTTTGCTATATTTGTAGTATTTCGGTTGCTCTATTTCTATGCATTAATTGACATTTCAGAATAGTACAGGATTTCTTTTTGAATATTATTTATTTGCCACCTTGACTGAGATGATACTAAGATCCAAGTTTAACTACCTATGGGTCATCCACCATGATAGCTAAGACAATTAGGCTTTAAAATTCTTGATGCCAAAACCTTCTCCAAAGCTTGAACGACATGTAGGTTGAGTCGGGCTACCCAAATGTAGACTACAACTTGATTTAAATTACCTTTCAATCTAATTTTAGATCCACATCTGATTCCTTCGCTTAATAAACCAAAATCAAAGATGTGTTGCATATACTAGCAAGAAAAAAAAAATCTCCACTGCACATTAATAGAATTTCAGATAAGATATATAAAATCCATAAATTAGCTAAAGAGTATTGTTTTTTTTTTCCTTTTGATTTTCAAAAGAACCCTATTATTTGGGGACATGGATAGAAGATGGATTAGATTTTTTTGAAAAAAAATAGAGTCAAATTACTTTGGGATGTCTGAGAAAAATAAAAACCCACGAAGATCTAATATTATTTTAGTTGCAAAATTTGATAGACGAAACCTAAAACAATATATACCTCTCTGATATTATATGTATGGATCTGTATATAATTTTTGTCAAGTCCATGTTGGTTCAATGGGGTTGGGTGAGTTGGGTCCTTCTTCGATGCGATCTGTGTTGATGCGTCAATGTTACTCGTCCAAATGCAAGGCTTCGGCTAAGTTCCTTGAAAGAAGAAAACAAGTTTTCTGTTGAGCCCACAAGTGGGACTAGGTTGGACCTATAATGGAATAACCATAAAAATGAGCTCTACTACGAATGACAGAGAAATATGTATGTAACTTATAAAGCTGTGCGGTGTCAAGAATCAGCAGCCAATCATCAAGAAACAGAGAAGTTTCACGTTCTTGATTTTGGTTTTGGTTAGAAGTTACGCGAGGTGATTCATATTTGAGTGTACAAAGATGCACTCTCGTTAGAAAAGGGCATGCCTGCATGTTCTTGGTTTCGGTCAAAAGTGACCTTCTACAGCAAGTGTCAAGGGGGAAATAATCTCTTCCCATTTCTTTTTTACTTTGTTCTTGCTTCTTCCATTTTCAAACTACTTTACCTTTTTATTATTTGTTCCATTCCAAAGAACTTGTATCAGTAGATATCTATTGCATATCATTAGGACGGGTCCCTCCTGCACTCTACCTAATGTACTAGTATAGTTGATCATTAACATGTAGGATATACTATTTTATTACTTTTTTTAATTTATTAAATATTAAACACTTTAAGTTATAATTGATAACACTTCTAGTGAAACATACATAAAACCTTTTTGTGCATAAAAATTTTAGATCAAGAATTTTTGCATTTACGTGAGGCAATCTTAGCCTTGTATAAATAAGTACATACCAACCTAAGAGTCCAAATTTATTTATAAGTATCGTAAATCTAATCAAAAATATCACGGTCCACATGGGCCATAGGCCGAATTCATTTTGATACTATTTATAACAACATAGGACCTCTCCCAAAAAGACTTGTGAGAAGATACTAAGTTCTTTGATCTTTTGTAAATATCATATTGGATGCATGTTGTACCCACGTCGTCAAGGCAAAGAGGATTTGGACTCCACCACTATCCCAACCTTTGACACCATGGTAGCTATACCTTTTCAAATAATCACATTCTGGTGTGAATTCTTTACAAACATGTTATAGAAGTTTTCTACAGTAATATACAGCAATTTTCTATTTGCCTACATGCCTCTAGCCTAGAATAAATTCACATGAGAGCTTTTTCTTTCCTCACCTCATTATTATCATGAAACTGGTTGAGAAAACTATTCTTGTAGAAGGGAGGCAAATCTCAACTGGGTTACTTTCGTGGTGCACCAAAATATGCCATATGTCAAGTTGTAGGAATCTACACTACAAGAAAATTGGGCATTAGCGACGCTTTTTTTTGCCATTAGCGACGCTTTTAAGCGTCGGTAAAAACCATCCCGACGCTATCCCAAGCGTCGCCTATGCTACAGTGGCAAGCGTCGGTCATTAGCGACGCTTTTTAGCGTCGGTAACGTACAATTTAGCGACGCTTAAAAGCGTCGCTAATTGCAATTTAGCGACGCTTTTTAGCGTCGGTAACTAGCGACGCTTTAAAGCGTAGTTAAAGTCAAACCTACCGACGCTTTAAAGCGTCGGTAATAGTTAAAACACCGGGATTTTAACGACGCTTTAAAGCGTCGTTAGAGTATAATTTTTTTAAAAAAAAATTAAATTTTTTTTAAAAAAAATTAAATTTTTTTTTTAAAACTCTGTTTACAAAATCAAAAGCATTCACACTAAACGAGATTATACTCATAGCACAATCAAACATATTTATCAAAACATTCATTTTGTCAAATTACATTCATATTGTCAAATTACATTCATACTGTCAATTTACATTTGCAATGTACTTCGAAAAGCATAAAAAAATGCATATAAAACTCCAAAATAAAAGCTTCAGGGATCAATGGAGTCACCATTTCTACGAGCAGATGAAGTATCAGGAACCTGTAATAAAAAAACCTTAAGAAGTTAAGAATACAAAATTTATTAAGCTCTTCCAAAAAATATGATACTTATTTATATGCATGTTGAAGGAAGGACTTAAGAAGGCTGGCCTTTGATGGATTTCATGCTGGGGCACTACATGGATGTTGATACAAATTGCATATTGTCTGTATATGCAGCCTACACATTGTATATGCACTATGGAGTCCTTGACTGCTTGCATGCCATAGCCATAGCCATAGCAAAAATAAGATTCCTGGTCTTCTAAGAAGAACTAGGAGGGAAATGTGAACGGCGATCTACTTGGAAAGAATATGCATATGATATACATAAATATGAATAATCCTAATATTGAAAGCAACAACAGCAGAATTATCATAAATTATCAGATACTCAACGTGACAAAATCAGTTAAATATCCAGCAATTGCTTATAAAACAAGATTACATGGTACTAAAGCCAACCTTTCCTCAGTAAAAGGTCGCTTGCTTCCCTTCTTCTCATGACCATTACCATTGGCAATCTCCTACAAGATATTATGAGAAACAAACATTAAAACTAATACCTGACTCAGAAAAATATCAATGATTACCGCATAAGATAATAACCTTACCATACCCTCCTTCCACTTGATAGTCGTACCGGTTATATTAGCCACTCCTTCCTCAGTGAAGGAATAAGTCTTCACAAGCTTTGTGTCTTCAAAATATGGGTTAGGAGAGAAGTTCTATACATGACAAACACCCAGTCAATTGATTAAAGGTAATAAATCACAAGAATATACTTATTCATAGCAACAGAATGGCTATTTCGTCAAAAACAAACAACATCTCACAAATATAATGGAGTAGCCTGACTTCAAATCTTGACAATCTTCAACGTCCAATGAAACCAAATACTTGAAAATCTGCATCAAAGGAACTTTATTAACACAAGCACCTGGAAATCTATAATGGGTTCCAAGTAATACCAGACATCAGATAAATCCAGAAGAACCTGACAAAGGTCCTAGAATGATATCTCTAATTGATATAGTTAATATATTTATTCTGGATGGAGTAACAATTTCCACCACACTTAGTTTGAACACAGCATGTTTCAAAAATAACAGCATGCATACCTTTTGGTCTTCCTCTGTCAGAAGATCGCTAAGAGCAGGATGACTCAGGAACTAAAGAGTTAAGCATTACACACAGAAATACAAAAAAGAAAAACTATTAGATGAGAATGTTCCAAAAAAGAGGTTGTAGCTTAAATATATAATTACTAAAAAAAGAGAGATTACGAACCGCAGTTAACCAAAAGTCTGGAATGGATTGGATGATCTCATTCCGTTTAATGTAGACAGGTCTTCGAATCTCATTATATTTCTGTTCCACCTCCAAAACTTTATCACTTGCTTCCTCATTAACCTACAGTCATGAATGAGATGAGCATATGGCAGACACAGGCAACAGGCCGACAACTCTACAAGTAAAAATACTATGAGAGTAAAAAAGAAATACTATGAGAGTAAAAAAGAAATTTCTACTTAAATCGTGGTAGAGATTATGTTGGACAGAAACTCTACTACAGACAATTTTGGTGAGCCTTAAAATTCTACAAGTAAAAATTCAGAACACTTTGTGCGGTAGCTGGTTTGGCCATTCTCTTCTCCAACATTGAGAAAGACAAAAAACCACATGACATGCCTAAAACTTGACTGCAAGGCCACATGTCAGTCAAAGGCCTAGCCATTGTTCACTCATGAAACTGATCTAGTTCTTAGATCACATGAAGAACATGTAAGCCACATTATTGGTGCAAACATAAGGATAAAAAGACACCATATGTGTAAAGCCCTGTCAACATACGAGTATGTGTTGGGCCAAAAATCTCCTACAAATCTCCATTCAATGTTCCATATCACCAGTGAGTTATCAAATCAGAGTTCAAAACATTCAGTAATGCTTTAAACAAGATAATAACGGGAGGCACAATTTCAGTGAAAAATAAGCAAAAAGAGCTCAGTCAGCTAAATAAAGAAGCAGAACAATAGATCGAGTAACACAAATGGTGGGAAGGAGGGAAATACAAGAGAACAATCTTGTTATCTATTAGTCATGAGCTTGTAACACAATTTTTCCCATCCAAAACAATTAAACCTCAAAAGCACACCAAAAGAGCAGAGGAAAGACCTTCAAGCAATAACAATGCAATGGACCAATTTCGGTCAATCAAAAGCAACAAAAGAAAAGGTTAACTCCAAGAAAAAGAGAATTACATAGAATTAGATGAGAGACATCCAAGGCCATACTTTATCCTCGGATTCTAGTGACAACAGCAAGAAGTAAATGAAGAAAATCCCAGGAATTAAAGAAGAATATAGCTATCCACCAAAAAGCATTAACACAAAATAGACAAGGTACAGCTATAAATCCAAATTTTATAGATTATGAAAAAAAAAATGTAATGATTTAGACGAAATATTCTGAAAGACTCTGGAGATGCAATGATAGAACAAAAACCTTGGTCCTCAGCTCCGCCTCGTCTCCGTCGGAGGAGGAGGGCAACGAAGCTGAGGACGGCGCCGACGACGGCGACGAGGTTTCCCTCTCGGAGGAGGATCTTGAGCGCGAAACCGGCGATGTCGGCGGTGATCCGACGGCCGTCGGCGACGAGCGCCCGTCGGGGCTTTCCGGCGAAGGCGAGCAGCACGAGGATCGTGATCCAGGTGACCAACGTGGCCGGCACCGCCACGGCCAACGCCGCCCCCATGGAGAGCAGGCCGAAGACCCCTCCGTAGAGCACGGAGGCGTAGAGGGCCTTCCAGCCGGCGGCGGCGCGGGAGGAGGTGGAGGCGGCCGCCGAGTTGTACCAGGAGCGGATGGAGAGGAGGAGGTTCCAGGAGGAGGAGAGGAGGAGGGAGTAGACGACGAGGAAGAGGAAGACCCACGTCCGCCGCTTGCTCAACGCCCGCATCAGCAGCGACTCCCCCCATCGCGACGACGGAGAGCGCTCGGCGGAGGAGAATGGATGAGATCGGTGAAAAGGGTTGAGAAGAGAGGGAGTCGGTCAGGGGATTTAGGGCTTTAGAGGGAGGGGGTATGCGGGAGGAATGAAGTCCGACGACGCTTATAAGCGTCGTCATGTTCTTCCGTTATGCCGACGCCTAACAGCGTCGGTGTTTAAATATTCCGACGCTTATAAGCATCGGTAATGCGCCCAGACGCCGACGCTTAAAAAAAGCGTCGCTGGAAGCTTTTTTACCGACGCTTCTCAGAAGCGTTGGTGGTTACTGTCCCAACAAAAAAAATCGCCGACGCTTTTAACTAGCGTCGGCAATACAAAGTCGGCAAAAATCTTTTTTGTTGTAGTGCTAGATGGACTGAAGATTTACTCAATTCGCCACTCTCGGTTCATTGTTTTCCTCTCTCAAACATGGAGTTTTCTATCTCGAAGCATCATCATTAATTCAAATTCTTCATATGAAAGTCTTAATTTCTTGTTATCAACATTTCATATCTCTTTAGATGATTGGAATAACGTGATTGATAACCCGAGGACGGAGGACCCTGGACTTATTGCCTTCCGTGCGATGACCGACTTCTAGTCTACACATCCAACTTTCCGAGATGGTTTCAATGAGAGTAAATGAAGCTTGGAATTTTGTAGCAAGTAAAACAAGAAATTTTTTCCGTTTTTGAAAGGGAGAGCTCCTTGGAAAAAACGAAAAGAGAAAAAATGCACTGAGTCGGCCAATTAAGAGCGTTAAAAAAATCCCCTGAAAAGGAAAACATATATATAGTCATGATGGCCTTCGGGAAGGTTTGGGGTTGCGACTTTTCGCACAAAAGAGGGATACATTTTCTTTCACGCCAATCTTTTATTGGATCGCCGACTGCACAGAACTTAAAGCACTTCAAACTTGTCATGCATCTATTTTGATTAGAAAAATAAGACAAATAAAAATAATATATTAGATATTTTTCATTATATAAATATAAAGTACAATAATATATTTTTACTATAACTGAAAATTATTATTGAATGATAATAAGATTAATAATATAATATATCATAAATATAATATGAATTACATCAATATAATGTAACATTATATATAATATTGACATAATATATTAATGATATATTGGATTTTCTACCTCAGAGACGGGTATTTTATCACTCGGTTGGACGGTGATTTGAGGAATGGGGGTGATTTAGGATTATGATAGGTAGGATCACTGTGGTGCAACCAAATACGGTGATCTTGTCACCTCCACCTACATCATCTTTGATTTTTGGATCTATGATTACTTAATACCAAAAGTGCCTTATTATAATATATTTTATATGATTAATAAATATATTTTTATGGAATATATTAGAGATAGCTTTAGTATTATATGGTTAGTGATGCTGGATTTTCAGAGAAAACCAAATGGATTACTTATGGATACGCATGAATCTTTAATCACTGGAATATAGTATACCAAACGCGATGATTTTGGATCACCAAAAATTAGATAACTCTGAGATAAGGATCATCGATAGTCTAACATCATCTTAGTGGTCCTATTTTGGTCACCAAACACTTCCTAAGGGTACTTATGGAGGATTTCCATTCAACGTGTTTATATTTGAATAGAAGTTCACGCAAGGCCTTGGGTGGAATTGGACAATCTTACTCCCTTGTTCCAGAGACACTGATAGCTCCAATTCTATTTTGTAAAATAGTAAGAAAAATATACTAGTAGTCAATTTAAAGAAATTTATAAGAACCCCACTTGCTTGAAAGTGCCTATCTTCATGCGATGGGCATGTAAGGAAGAGTCATGCCAAATAACTACAGATTGTGATATTTGTTTGCCGGTTCACACTCGACAAAGTCTAAAAATCGATATCAACCAAGTGTGAAAGCACGGAGCCCCTTGCACAAGCTTCTAGTCGGCCGATAACTAAAGGGTTAGAATGGTCGCCCTATCAACTCAAAACTACAAAAGTCTAAGCAATTTTCTTGAAGAAATTATTCACCTGTGGAACTGTTACATGGCT
This sequence comes from Phoenix dactylifera, assembly GCF_009389715.1. Taxonomy (NCBI): domain Eukaryota; kingdom Viridiplantae; phylum Streptophyta; class Magnoliopsida; order Arecales; family Arecaceae; genus Phoenix; species Phoenix dactylifera. Next base: position 908,832 of record NC_052393.1, on the reverse strand, counting down.
GAGCCTTTCTGCACCATATATTTCAAGTTTGTCTGAGTCTCCCAGTTGCCTATATGGTATATGATAACTGTGATTGGCTAAGTCATATATACGTGTAACCATCACGTAGTCTTTGGTCAATTATAGCCATTGTACGATCACTTTAATTCAATCACCACCTCTAGAGATTTTATAACCACTCCAGCTAAAAGCAATTGTATTTAAATAATAACAATAGATTTTGTTTTTTTTAAATTAATCCCCAACATCTTCTATATTACATATTACTCCAACGTCTCTTCAATATTTACATTGAGTTAACTAGATAATAATGTAATATTCTGCCTGTATTCTCCTAATGGTTATCTTCCGTATATTGTTGAGTCCTAAGCTAGAAGAGGCAAAATAGAGAAGAGAGAAAAATGAGTGAGAAGATGTAGAATCCTTAAAACCATTCTCTATTAAATGAAGAATATTTTCTCCTTCTATAAACCTATATAATCTTACCACGATTCGGTCAATGAAAGCTAGTGAAAAAACCTATTGTATAAACTAACAACCTACAGAATGCTTATATAAATATAAAAAAGATGAGTACTAATACACAAACATAAAATATTAATCTTCAAAAATAAACTCGTTCTAAAAAAAATGTAGTTGATTTAGGTTTTACTACATTTTCTAGTATTTTGGTATCTTTATTCATAGCTATTAATAGACATTTCAGAATATTCAAACTTTCTTCTTGGATTTTATTACCTTCCACCTTGGTTGAGATAAGATCCAAGTTTACGGATCATGGACCAAGCTTTAAAACTCTTGATACCAAAACCTTCTCCAAAGTTGAACACCGAGCTAGGTTGAGACATGACACTCATATGCAGACTACAACTTGATTGGAATTGCTTTTAGGTCCAATATTAGACCCAAATCTAACTCATTCAATCGGTAAACCAAAATTTCAGATGTATTTTATATATATATATATATATATATATATATATATATATATATATATATATATATATATATATATATATATATATATATATATATATATATATATATATATATATATATATATATATATATATATATATATATATTAGCAAGGAAAATGTGCACTGTGCATTAAAAAAGAATTATTAAATAAAAAATAAAGAATTGGAGATAATGTATGTAAAATATGCCGTTAGATAAAGAGTATTGCTTTTTTAAAAAAAATTCAAAAGAACCCAATTATTGAGGGACATGGATAGGAGACGGATATGACTTTTTTTTAAAGAAAAATTCCGTTACTTTGGGATGCATGTGAAAAATAAAAAACCCATGTAGATCTTCTTGATCTTATTTTTTTCCTGAAGAGAGGGACTCATAATATTTTAGTCACAAAATTTGGTAGAGGAAATCTAAAACAACTTATACGGTTATACCTTTCTGGTATTGTGTGTATGTAACTCTATGTAGTTGTTTCTCGAACCCAATCGAGTCCATATTGGTCCAATCGGGTGTAATGACTTGGGTCCTTTTTTCGACGCCATTCATAGCTAGGCCTGTTAACGAGCCGAGCCGAGCCTGGAAGGTTAGGGCTCGGTCCAGGCTCGGGCTCAGGCTCGTTTGGCAAAACAAAAGCTCGGGCTTAAACTCGTAAAGCCCGTTTCAATTGCAAGCTTGAGCTCGTGCCCAAGCCCGAGCCCGACCCCTGGGGATGGGGTCCTGAGGATGGGGATTGGGCAAGCGGGAGAGAGGGTGGAGGGGTCGACAAGGTGGAGGAGGGATAGACGGGGGCAAGTGGCGGTGAGGGCGAGGAGGGAGGCGTCGTCGACGAACTTGAAGTAGGGGGGCTACGGGGGTTGAAGACGCAGGGGGCGAGGAGGTGGTGGAGGTTGGGGCAAGCAGCGGCGATGGCGGCAAGCTCGGAGGCGCAGAAGCCCTCGGCGGAGGAGGTAGACGCGGGCGAGGGAGGCGGCGGGGTGGGCCTGGAGGGCGGAGGAGGTCGAGGCAGTCAGTCCAGGGGGCAGAGGCGGGGCGGCGGAGAGGGTCCTGGGCCTGGGGGATTTGGAGGAGATCGTCGAGGAAGGCGTGGAGGAGGCCGATTCGGGCGAGGCGGTGGAGAGGGTCCTGGGCTTGGGGGATGTGGAAGAGGTCGTCGAGGGAGGCATGGAGGAGGTCGATTCGGGCGAGGCAGGATGAGATCCAGGTCGGGGAGCCGAGGGAGGCGTGGAGGAGGTCATCGACGATGTCGAGGGAGGCGGGCTGAGATACAGGTCGTGGAGCCGAGGGAGGTGTGGAGGAGATTGTCAACGATGTTAGGGAGGCGGGCTGAGATCCAGGTCGGGGAGCGAGCCGAGGGAGGCGTGGAGGAGGTCGTCGGGGGAGGCAGGTTGAGAGCAATTTTCAGAGGAGAGGGATGGCCAGGTGGGGTGGGGTGGGGATCCGGAGGGAGGGTCAAAATGGTTTGAGTTACGAGCGTGGGTGGGGTGAGTTAGGGGGCGGGGTGGGTTTCAAAAATGGTTTAAGCCACCTGCGGGGGGTGGGTTGGGGTGGTGTGTCGTCGCGAGCCCGTTTGGGCTCATGAGCTATTTGGACTCGAGATCGAATTTAAACGGGCTTTATTTTAGGCTCGAGCTCAGGCTCGTTTGACTAACGAGCCGAGCTCGAACCGAGCTTTTATCAAACCGAGCCCGGGCAGCTCGGCTCGTTAGCATGCCTATCCATAGCTACCCCGTCCTCGTAGGCGAAGCATGGGCTCTACTTGAAACGGGCCGAAGCCGAGAGACAGAGATAGGCAAAAACTAGCGAAAGCATCCAGTATGTGTAACTGGCAAGGCCCAAAACTTAATTCCTTGTACTTGCAATCCCCAATTCTAGCCTTAGATCATCTTCATATGCCGACGTGTCTATCTCTGATTCTTTACAATTTCTAATTCTAGCGTTAGATTTAAGATGTTTTGGGACATGTCAGCTTTTTCCTCTTGAGTTACTGTAGATAAATATGATCGTAAAGGTCAGCTTTTTGAGTTTGATTCAGAACATCAAGTTGCTTGTTTATGAAGACAAGCAGAAGAAATAAATGGTGTTCGGCGCATAGCAGAAGGTGCAACAAGTTTCCAATCGTGCTTGTCTTCTAGCAAGCAGGTTAGAAATGCACACCACTCTAGTAAAAATTAGGTGGTCTTAACCTTCTCAGCTAAAATGGTGGAAGAAGCTGGTTTGGGCTTGAAATGTTTGAAAGCCTGTAATGGATTTGTTTCGTTTATGCGTGGCGGAATTTAATATCCATTTTTATAATACTTGTCTCAGGGCAAGATGGGCCTAATGATAAGTATCAAAAGGAGGAAGTTTTTAAGAAATTGAACGTCTAGTAATTTGATTCCTTCTTAAAGGACTGACTATTAAGGATTTCTTAGTAATTTAATTATCTAGTGGTGATTAATGCAGGAACTATGGGTGGTCAAAGTGGGCCCTTGAGTCAGTATGCAAGGTGGAGAGTGGAGACAAATCCAACTCTGTGACCCGTTGGATATATTTAGATAGGGAGAGTTAGACTCCAGATAAATTAGCGACTCCCACTCCAGCTATTTAGTTGGGTGGAATTTTTTGTACATTCCTATTTTCTAGAAAATGGAAATGCTTCAATCCTCCAAAATCTAAGTGCATTAACTGCTAGTCGGTCGTGCCTCTTTTAAGTCCGTGACCAACCTGGCGTTCCCACTTGATTGTCGTTTTCTCATTTCTTCGAGCCTTGGAGGACCCCTTCTTACACGCACAGCGTACATCTGAATTGTTAACGTGGCATGGATCGAAACCACTCACGTTGTTGTCTCTCAAACATGAAGTTTTCTTTCTCAAATCATCAACATTTCAAATTCTTCGTGTGAGAGTCTGAATTTCTTGTTACCAACATTTCAAATCTCTCAGGATGATTGGAAGATGATTGATGACTTGAGGACCCTGGACTTATTGCCTGCCATGTGATGACTTAGGGGAAAGTAAATGTGAAAATATGAAGACCGACTCCTGGCCTACATATCTAACTTTCTGAGATGGTTCCAGTGAGAGCTTCCCATGTAATGCCAAAGATGAAGAGTACATGAAGCTTGGAATTTTGTAGCAACTGGAGCGAGATTTTGTTCTGTTTGAAAGGGAGAGCTCCTTAGAAAAGACGGAAAGAGGAACTACGCATGGAATCAACCAATTAAGAGCGTTACTAAGAAGTTAAAAAAAAAGTCCCTTGAAAAGGAAATCATATATATAGGCATGATGGTCTCCAAGAAGGATTGGGACTGTGTCTCTCCCGCAAAAGGATGATTCACTTTCTTTCACATGAATCTTTTATTTGATCACCTACTGCATAGAGCTTAGAGCGCTCCGAACTCATCATGCATCCACCTGCGTGTATCCTAAAGCGACTAGTTGACTAACCAACAGTGGCTTTCGGTGGTGAAACCTTCATTCGTGCGAAAGATGAAATCCTAATCCCATTGAGAAAAGGCAATGCCTAGATTCCCGACACTCAAAAAGATATTAACATGATTAGCAAAAAAAAGATATTAACATAGTGGAGTCCAAACCTGCAAGAGTTCAAATGGAAGAGTTTTCTTATATTACTAAGAAAACAAGAGAGGTTGGATATTTGTTTATAATTAACACTCAAGGGTACTTATGAAGGTTTTGCATTCCATATGTTCACGTTCAAATAGAAGTTCACATTTGCACGACATTGGGTCGAATTAGACTGGGTCATCCGATTCCCACGTAGAGTCACCTAACAAGACGGATGCACCGATAGCTCCAATTATGTTTTGTAAAATAGGGAGAAAAATATACCAGTAATCATTTCAAAGAAATTGAGAAGAAGCCCATTTACTTGAAAGTGCCCAAACCTGAGAAATGCCTTAATGCGATGGACATATAAAGAAAAGTTGTGCCAAATAATTAATTTTCAAAAATCATGCTGACTATAAATTATGATGATTATGATGTTTGTTAATTTACCGGTTTATACTTAACAATTATAATTTCCTTGATGAAATTATTCATTTGCAGGCCCGATACATGACCGAGCATTTCTGCAGTATATATTTCAAGTTTGTCTTTGGGGATACCATTATTTTTTGAGAAAATAGAATAATCTAACTTGGAGCTACTCTTTGTTCAAATAAAAGCTCAAAAATTGTAACTGTAGTTCAGATGATTAGCAAAACAATAGCAGCACAATCAAGATGAAACCATGAATATGTAACTTAAACTAACCATAATTCATAAACTAGAAATACTGCATCTCGCAGACGCAAGCATAAGTACATTTAAATCAGCATCATAGATCTAATACATAGGGATAGAAATTTATATTATTCTATGCAATATGATCATCCTTCAACTCTTCTTCGAAAAACAAAGGAAAAAAACAAAAATTATCTTTCACATTCTATATCCAACGTTGCTTTCTTTTCTATACTATAGCACCCAAAGGTTTCATTTTTAATGTAGCTTGATGGCTTATCAAGCAAGTTTTCAATCTCTTCAAGATTATGCTGTAAAAATGGATGCTGCTTGAATTTTCTTAATCGATCTAGGTCATCGGCCACCTCCTTCATCGTAGGCCTATCTTCACCCCTAATATTGAGGCATCGCTGTGCTAGCTCAGCAATTTCTTGTACCAACTCTATATCCATTTCATTTTTAATATGATTGTCCAAAAGCTGTAGAAGGCGATCCTCCTTCATGGCGGATAAAAAACTTGATGAGAGGCTCCTTTCTTCACGAGGTCCTTCAAAATAAATTGCCTTCCTTCCGGTAAGAAGCTCCAAAAGAACAACACCAAAACTATAAACATCACTTTTATCGGTTAATCGACATGTTTGTAGGTATTCGGGATCCAAGTAACCACAAGTCCCTTGAACTAGTGTCGCAAACTGAGTTTCATCCTTTGGCACCAACATTGAAGCTCCAAAATCCGACACCTTTGCGTTGTAGTTGTCATCCAATAGTATGTTGGAAGACTTGACATCTCCATGAAGGATTGGAGGGGAAGCTGATGAATGTAGATATGCAAGGGCTTCTGCGGACTGTAATGCAAACTCCAAACGGGCATCCAATGAAACGTGGGATGTCCTATTCCTGTCATGGATTAAATGGAATAAGGTTCCATTGGAAATAAATTCATAAACCAACATAGGGACTTCCACCTCCATACAGCATCCCAAGAGCTTCACCACATTCTTATGGTTGATCTGAGAAAGAATAACCATCTCCTTCCCAAATTCCTTTTTTTGGCGATCATCAATTATTTTTGATTTTTTTATGGCAACTGCATGATTGTCATTCAGCATTCCCTTGTAGACGGTTCCATGGCTTCCACCTCCAAGAATCCGATTCTTGTCAAAGTTGTTTGTTGCCTGCTCTAGCTCTCCTTTCGTATATACCTTAAATGCAAGACCTTGCTTCGACTTTATCTCTTCTAGTAACAACCGCCCTCCATGTCGCCGAAAGTATTCCTCTTTTATCCTCATAAGTTTTCTTCTTTCACGTACCAGGGAAAGGACAATGCATAGTAATAGTAGAAGGGCAAAGCTGGTGCTAGCGACAATGCCTGGAGATTGTAAATAGGCAGATAGAGTAATAATCCATGAGTTCGAATAGCAAGGAGGTTTTCCCTCGTGTTTATTCCTTTCCCATACTAAACGAAAGATTGAAACTTTTAAGCAGCCTAGTTGTATGCTTTGCATAGTTGAAGTTTGTGCTTGATGCATGTCTAATGAAACTTGATAGAAGTGGTAGAACCCGAAATTTATTGCTAAGGGAGGAATTACCTATAACCAATTTCACTGATGAGAAAGGATTACTGCGGCTTCCCTGGCAGGTTCCTTTTTTCGCGTCGCCATTCGTGCCTTGTGGACATGAACAAATGTAATCCCCAGGTATGTTGGTACAGGTCCCATGGCATGGATACTCGTCTTTGAGAGTGCACTCGTCAATATCTAACATCCCAGTCCAACAAATCAAAAGGTCAGCTCCAGAAACAGAGAGAGAAGGATGCATATACTCACAGAGAGAGAAGGTAATTATCGACCTTGGCATCCATCGGGAAGATAGGGGTTGCCTTCGTAGCCCCTGGAGCAGTTGCAAAGATATCCCGGGCCATTGGAGGAGTTAAAACAGGAACTATGCTCGCTGCGGCACGCGTAGGAGTCTCTGTTGCGCTGCGCGACCTCGCACGGCTCGTCGCCGATGGCCCAGTCCAGCACCACAGGCGCCCGCCCTGATCCTTCCGTGTCCAAGAGATCGGCGGTAGTAAGGTAAGTCGTGCTGAAATTGAACCAGTTCACTTCGGCCAGAACGGCGTAGCTGCAGGGATTGAAATCCCACACCCGGGAGTTCTTGAGGTCGCCATCGAAGGTCACTGCATAATAGTTGATTCCCTTGGGGATGGTGGTCTGGCAGCAGCCGATGCCGGAGCATGACCCGTTTGTCGGGCTATCAGAGCTGGAGCAGGTCGATTCGCAAAATCTGGCTTTCTGGTTCTGCCCTCTGATGTACGCGAGGGTGTCGCAGCCGACAACTGTGAACTTGTTATCGGCATCCGAGAACCGGTATGGGTAGGCGGTGAAGTCTAGACTGCGTAACATGTACGACATGTCGTGTGACGTGCGGATGTAGCATTGCCAGGATATGTCATTGTAGATGCGAGCCTGGGCCGACAGCAAGGATATGTTGATGAGCTCGACGCTGCCGATATAAGGTTTGGGAACGCCACTGGCATTGTCGTCATTGCAGTTGAGGTTGAAGCCAGGAAGGTAGCAGCCCGGGTCGATGCCGAATGGGTAGG